>NC_056749.1:512446570-512746570 GCF_019279795.1 Protopterus annectens
ATTTGTGTGTATATATATATATATATCTATATATCTATATATCTATATAGATACACATGTATACATATGTATATATTTTTCTTTTTTGAAAGACATCTTGCTGCCTAGATTTCTTATGAAATTTCCCCTCTTCTCCTCCAGTTCTCATGGTTTTGTTTCTGCAGATTACCTATACAGAAATCTTTGAACTAGCAAACTCTTGGAATATGAGATTTTCAGCATGGAAATCCATTCCCTTCTCAAGAATTTTTTTCAGTGCTTTATGCCTCATTTACGAAATCCTCCTCACATTCTTTTTTTTGAAAAGAGGTTATCCATCTGGACCATTCTCCACTTGTTAAAGTAGCTATATAGGCGAACTTAGTCATCCATACATTTGCCAGTTATATTTCTGAATTTCTGTGTTAGCAAATAACAAAATTATACAATGAGCAAGCTGTACAAAAAGTCTAATAGGCTGTTTATATCTCTTTTCCATCTAACTGCGCAGGTTAAGTAGTGGTGTAAATTACACAAGCCAAATAGATTAGTTTCATTCATTTTCTTTCTCAAACTGGTTTCTAATTGCATCATCATCCTGGAGTCTTTTTTGCCGTATACATATACTCAGATGATGTGGAATTTTTCATGTTTCTGTGTGAGCCTTAATATTTCCTCCAGCTATTCTGTTCTCAGAAGTGTTTAGTCAGTAGGCAGCAAACTCGATCTTAGGAGTTAGGCACAGTGTAGTGCATTGTGGCAAGAGGGAGGAGGTTGAGATTAGGCGCTAAAGTTTAGGAAATGCGGCCGAGCCAGATCTGAGGATCATATCACTGAACCCCAGGTGAGGAAGAATGAAAATGGACAGCACACATGGAACGTTATGGTAAGTACATAACTTTTTTTTTTTTCTGTTAACCAAAACAGCTGTCTCTCGAAGATTACTTCTTTAGATAGGCTAACAAATTATAACTTCTTGATCCATTTCATCCCATCTGTCTAATCTGAATAATGGATCTTATGGATGTTCATCATATCCAAGCCAACAAATGTAGTGCTCCAGCCTCCAACTTCTCAAATGTTTCCCTCCCACAGTGCACTTGTCTTACTAAGCTAGCTTCCCCTATTTTGTTTGCCACCCTCAAGTTTGGATGTGGTTTCTACCTGCTCAGCTAAGTGTTCCATTGCCTTATAAGAATTTATGTTGAGTTCTGTGAATTTAGGATATTCTTTCTGCCTTTATGACTTGGCACCTTACTGGGTGTTAATTGTTTTTCTACATTTTTTTGAAGCTCTTAGACTTTTAACTGTAGAACTTATAAATTGTGTGGCTTCTCTCCATTGACACCTTTTGTATTGGGGCCTATTTGTTATTGTAGTTTGTGATATCCCCACTCTGGAAAAGTAATCAAGGAGCCTGAATCCTCACCACTTACTCTGGAGAGGGATGCTCACATGGAATGCAAATGGACACACTCAGTATTTCCAAATGCAAACCTGCCTGCATCAAGCACAATTTCCCTTAAGAGCGCACAGGAAATGCACTCAGTCCTTGATCTGGATTTCTCTGTCTCCCTCCAGGTCCCCAATAAGACTTCCCACTGGTATAGCTGCAGGGTTAGGTCATCAGCCTAGTGTCCAAGCTAAGTACGCCAGTGCTTCGTGTCCCTGCTCTAAGTACCTGACACCCACACACACTTTGAAGTTTAATTTTTGTACAGTCACACACACACACACACACACACACACACACACACACACACACACACACACACACACACACACACACACACACACCTGAGAAAGGCTGGCACAGATTACCTGCTGTGTCCTCTTTTGCCCAGATTATAAGGTAGTTATTACTGCCACCTGTCAGTTACTGTAATGTTCTTAAAAGGGTATCCAGTTACACCAAGTGAAGTTAATATTAATACAAATAGGAATGTTGACCAAACAGCAAGGCTTTCAGGAGTGGCCTTCATTATCACCAAATAAATATGTCAAATATTCTCTAAAAAGGACGAGCCACAATGAAAAGTTTAAATATATTTAATAATAAATAAGAGTTTAAAAGTACTAAATATCTGTTTACAGTAAACACCAAAGTTTCAGTCACAAGGAATATTAAAAATAACACAGATGGAAAGTTTCACACAGTTATAGAAAAACAGTACTTCTAATCTCACTAATCTCATTATCTTTTTTCTGAGTAATCCCTAGATGTTCTTCGTGTTTCACCATTGCAGTCATCACATTTGGGTTATGTTGCCAGGGTTAGCCCTCAGTCGGCCCGAATACCAGAGGCTTAGTATTTCTGTGTTGGTTGCTGTCACTCCAAGACTGACGTCAGGTCGTTAGGGGTATTAAAACAGGCAGCCTACGCCATTACATCAGTCTATCTTGCCGAGGAGCCTGAATCAGAAGCAGTTCACATGTGTGCCGGTCAGCCACTACCTGAGTTTTTGTTTCCGAAATTGAAGTTGAAGTCTCCTAAAGCTACGTACACTGTTGAGGATCCATTTTTCTTGCTCTAACTGATGTCAGAAAATGTTAACAATTGTCTCGCCTGTGGAAAGCAAATACTACACCGAGATTTCCATTCTTAATGCGTCACCTCTTTAGGTCCAGACCACAACGTCTCTCGCTCTCGGTTTTATGCTTTGTTCAATGACAGAACTATACATCGTCGGGCCCTTACTGTAGTGAAGTACTTTTACTATTGATCTCTGTATTCCAAAATTGCTTCGGTATGCCATCCATCTACCGACCTTCTGAAAAATCATAAGGATAGTCTGAGACAGACCACACAGGTCCAAAACTGCCACCGATGCTTCCGTTAAGCTAATTGCCAATTCACTGGTACTCAGTGAGGCTCTTTCACAGCCCCTGATGCCTGCTTTAGTAAATTTGCAGGCCGCTATTGAGACCCGTTTAGAGTTCAGTATACCGCGAGACTCTTCTTTGACTACTAAACCTGCGGATGTGTCTACCTTAGGTCCAGAGCCGCTGTGCAGGCACCGACTTCTGAGGAAGTTCTTCGCACTACTGATATTCAACACAAACCAATGACTTCTTCCACGTCTTCAGTTTTTTCTAAAACTACCAAGTTTCTAAGACCCAGAGTATGAACTATGCCTAAAAAAATGATGACCCAACCTCAAGAGCCGGCTTCCATGCCTCAATCTCAGATGCTTGAAATGGCGGAAGACCTTATCATGTTGATTAGGGAAAGCCAGCCTACCCCTGCTAAAAGGAAAAGAGACTTGTCCCCAGTAGCTTTATCTTACCAAGAGTCTGATGACTCTGAGGTTTCTGATTATGAAGATATGCTCTCATCTGCTTATGAGGATTCAGATGCAGAGGAGTACCTTCCTTCTGCCTCTACTCCAGAAGTTTTTTCTTTTGGTGAAACCCTACATACTTTGAGAGAGCATTTCCATTGGGAATGCCAGGATTATCCTCAGTCCAAAAAGAGACTCAGGGAATTTTTAGATTTACCACAGCACAGACCCTTGGCTATTCCTCCTGTTATGGATGTTGTAGATGATGTTTTTATGGAATCCAGTCTAACTCCTGATACTCTACCTCCTACTCCCAGGAAACCTGACAGATACTACAGAGTCCCTGACTCTCACATATTTCATTTAAGAATCCTACTGCTGACCCAGAGGTCATCTCCCAAGAACCTAAAGGAATAAAAGCAACTACGGCTAAGAATTCCACCCCCCTTGGACAGGGGTCCCAGAGCGTTAGACAGATGGGGTAAAAAAGTATACACCTCTGCAACTCTTGCCATTAGAGCATTATGTCAGTTCCACATGCTGAAATACCAGCAACATACTATGGAGCTTATTAAGCAACAATGATCTACCTTCCCTGACTGTGCAGAAAATAAAAAATTACAGGAGCTTATGCATTATGCAAGCCAAGTCAGCAAGCATACCCTGCAGTGTGGGTTTGACGCCCTAGAATCTTCTTCCAGGGCAGCAGACACAGGTTCTGTACTTGGAAGGCATGCCTGGGATAAGGAACAGACCTTGCTAAACCATGTCAAATCAAAATTATTGGACGCACCTCTGAACAAAGGCAATCTGTTTGGTACCAAAGCAGAAGAGGTTTAAAAAAAAAATGGAAGAAAAAGCTAAATCTATGCAGACACTTTAAAAGATTTTTTGCAAGTACAGCCTCCAAGATTCAGTAGGCATTGCCTCTCAAAATATTGGTCCTTTCCAGCCCCCTCAATGTCACCTCAGAAACGCCTAAGGGAAACAGATCCCCCAAACACCAGTCTCTTTGTATGCAGAGATCTAGCAATGGAATACCTCCACTTCTAAATCAGGGAGTGCTAAGCCACCCCCTTATGGAAAGAATTCACACTGACTTCTCAACTCCTCCCCTCACTTCTGCCCAATTGCTCGTGCCCCTAGGAGGAAAACTTGCCCAGCATGCAAAAAACTGGGCCTCCACCAACAATCGATGGGTCCTCAACAATAGTATCCCAGAGGTACAAATTTTATTTCCACACACTGCCAACCGCAAAAGGGTTCCCAGATCTTCCTCCAAACCAGTGGGCATAGGCACAAAACCAAATTCAGTCCCTGCTCTCCATAAGGGCAATTCAGCCTGTTCTTGCAGAACAGATAGGCCAAGGTTTTTATTCCAGACTTTTCCTGGTACCCAGAAAAGAGGGCATCTGGGACCCAGTCTTAGCTCTATCCCTTCTAAACACCTTCCTGTTGGTACCAAAATTCAAAATGCTCACCCTACAGCAGCTTCTCCCTATGCTGTCCAAAGATGCCTGGTTAGCCACCCTAGACCTAAAGGAGGCCTATCTGCATATCCCAATCAGGGACTCCTGCCGGAAATATCTACGTTTCAGGGCAGGATCCATTATCAGTTCTCTGCACTTCCCTTTGGCTTATCCACTGCTCCCAGAGTTTTCACAAAAATGCCTGGCTTCAGCCATTGCCTTTTGCATGCAAAGAAATATTCAAATTTACCCCTACTTGAATGACTGCCTGATTCAGGCAGACAGTCAGGAAAAGCTGTTGCAGCACCTGAAATTTGTAAAGAACACTCTAACCTCACTGGGTACACGATCAACAAAAAGAAATCCAAACTAGTCAAAAAGTTGTATTCCTGGGAGCAAGCTTGGACACAGCATCCCAGATGGCATTCCTTAATCCAGAAAAACAAGCCTGTATGACAGGCTACTTCTCTCAAACGGCCACCAGAACCCAGTTATCTGCAAGGAAAATCCTACAAACTCTAGGGTTAATGGCCTCCTCCATTCTACTAATTCCATATGCCAGACTGTATATGAGGAAACTTCAATGGTACTTAAAAAGTGTTTGGTGCCAGCATTCTCAGGACCTGGAAACTATCATAGCTATGACACCTTGTCTAAGGAAAGAGTTCCTTTGGTGGGCAGCAGCGTGCATTCACAAGGGGCTTCCCTTTACACAACCCCATGCTGCCCAGACCCTAACCACAGATGCATCAGACTGCCTGGGGTGCACATCTGGACGGCAGGTACATTCAGGGCCACTGGAGCCCATATCAAATTCATCTGCACATCAACCAGAAAGAGATGCTAGCTGTTCAGCACGTTCTAACAGCTTTCAGATCCCTACTCTCTCCAGGGCCTCTTCTAATCAAAACCGACAACACCACAGTGAATGTGGTACATCAGGGGGGAACCCACTCTGCAGGCTAGCTATGACCCATTGGAACATGGCCTCAGTCATGCATATTCACCTGCAAGCCCAATTCCTGCCAGGCAACCAAAATGGCAGACAACTTAAGCAGAAATCTCTTAGACCCACATGAGTGGCAATTAAACCACAACACCTTCAGCCTTGTGACCTAGAAATGGGGTACCCCAAAGGTGGACCTATTTGCTTCCCCCTACAACCACCAGCTCAGCAAATTCTGCACCAGGCAGCCTCCCAGCAAGGCCTAGAAAGTGGATGCCCTGTCCTTCCACTGGGAATACCTCTCAATCTATCCACCCCCCCTTCCTCTTCTTTCCAGAGTACTACTCAAATTAAGGGAAGATGGACCAAGGGCAATCCTGATTGCCCCAGACTGGCCACTCCAGCACTGGTGCCCACTACTGTGCAGTCTGTCTCCATTGCCTCCATGGCACCTCCCTCAGATTTCAACTCTCCTGACTCAGCAGGAGGGAGGGAGAGTTCTTGCATCCACAATTGCGCACCCTGAACCTGGCAGCCTGGCTTATTCCTTGACTTCTCCTCCAGTGGCCAGTCTAAGCAAGCAGGTTGTGGATTTTATAAGTGAAGCCAGATGACCCAGTACTAGAAAATCCTATGCTGACAAGTGGATAAGGTATTGTTCCTGGATCCAGACTAAAGGAGCTGATCCAGCACAGCCATCCTTGCCTCTCATCCTGGATTAACTAGCAGACCTACTCCACAGGGGCCTTTCCTTCTCTTCCATTAAAATCCATGCCTCTGACATCTCTGCACATTACAGCACTAAGCCACCTCTCTTTTCACACCCTGTCATCAAGCAGTTCCTTAGAGGGGCTAACAACTTAAGGCCACCAAGAAGAGCCCCTACTCCTGCTTGGGACCTTAACTTTGTGTTGGAAAAGCTCACGCTCCCCCCTTTGAGCCTACAGCTTCAACAGAGTTGAAATTCCTTTCTTGGAAAACAGCTTTGCTTTTGGCCGTCACTTCAGCTAGAAGAGTGTCTGAGCTACAAGCTCTTATGGCTATGGAACCCTTCATCATTTTCCATGCTGACAGGGTCTCCCTCAGGACTATCCCAACATTCGTGTCCAAAGTGGTGTCCAGTGTGGCTCTCAACCATTCTATTAATTTGCCCTTTTTCCCTAAACCTCAAAATGAAGGGGAAAGGATCCTGCACTCTTTAGATGTGCACAGACGGCTCAGATGTTACCTGGATAGGACTATGCCCTTTTGGAAATTTGACCAGTTACTAGTCAGCTTTGCACCAGGGGCAGAGGGCAAGGCCATATCAAAACAAGCCATCTCCAAATGGATAGCGCACTGTATCCATTTCTGTTACAAATACCATGGAAAACCACCGCCACAGGTGGTCAGAACACATTCCACTAGGGCAACTTCAGCCTCTACAGCCTTTCTCAGAGGAGTCCCTACCAGGGACATTCTGGAAGCTGCAACATGGAGTTCTTTTCATATCTTCACCAAGGATTACCACCTGCCTATCTTTTCCATATCCAGGGCGGGCTTTGCAACCGCAGTCCTGCAGGGCATACTAGCAAGCCCCAACTCTTCTTGACTGCCTCCACCCATTCTTCAGCTTTGGGAATCCACCCAAGTGTGGTGACTGCAACAGTGAAACACGAAGAACATAGTACAGTTGTGTACACTTACCATAAATGTAGATGTTCAAGTGTATTCACTTTTGCAGTCCTGGTTTCCCACCCTCCAGCCCCCTTGTCTCTCTTCCTCACTCCTTACAGGGCTATTGGTATTTACTTTTTACTTGTGGTGTTATTCCACCATAGCTTAGCTCCTTATTTGGGGGCTCCTGACATTTGGGGCAAGAAAAACTGATGTAATGGCGTCAGCTGCCTGTTTTTATACCACTGATGATCTGACTTCAGTCCTGAAGCGACAGCAGCCGACACAAAAATACTAAGCCTCCGGTAGTCGGGCCGACTGAGGGCTACCCCTGGCAGGATAACCGCAGTGTGGTGACTGCAACAGTGAATAAACTCTTAACATCAACATTTATGGTAATTGTACACAACTGTACTTTCTCCCTTTCCCAAAGCTATCCCTTTGAAAAGAAAGCAAAAAAAACAAACATCTTTCTTCCTGTGCAGAAGGACTACCTGACTGGCAATCTTTCACTCAAGTCTTTGATGCAAACTTTCATGGCCCTTAGGCCCCTCAGCCTCCTCACTGTCCACTATCCTAGTGCTTAGCCCAAGGCTTGCCTGTGCTGTGTGTGCCCCCCCCACGCGCGCACACACACACACACACACACACACACACACACACTCCTCACGAAGAAGTAGTAGTTGGTTCTTCTTCAGATGAGTCCATTTCTTACTCATCTCAAGTAGCCTCTCCTCTGGAGTACTATTCCACTAATGAGTAATCCATAGATGGGTACTGTCCTCCAGAAGATATCACGTTTGGAGAGACCATAACTAAAATGAAGGAATATTTCAAATGGGATACTTCCCAAATGACAGAAACTCAAAAAAAGATGCTGAAAGTTGATTTGCCTTCACCTTCTGCCATCCCCCCAGTTATCCCTGCATACTTAGATGCATTTGCTCCAGCTTCAAAAAGCCCAGACTCTCAACCACCTGCTCCAAAGAGACCTGATTGTTTCTATAAGGTGTCATGTCTGATGACCATAAATTTCATGTGAAACCCCCTTTGGTGGACCCTGCAGTGATAGCTGTGGCCCCTGATAAGCAGTCAAGACTGATTCAGTCTTCGTCTCTTCTGCCTACTAACAAGGGTAACAAGAACATGGATAGACTGGGAAGAAGGTTTATACCTCTTCTACCCTAGCCTTCAGAGCCATTAATTACCAAACTCATATGATTAAGTATGCTTTGGACTTGGTATCCCAAGCATCTACTCTGCTGTCCTCCCTGCTTGATTCTCCCAACAAGGCAGAAGTAGCTTCCAAACTGACACTGGCATCCCAAGTAGCCAGACACTCCATTAGATGCAGCTATGATGCAGCAGAAGCCTCTGGTAGATCTGCTGCATCTGCATCGGTGCTTTGCAAATATTCATGGCTCTGGTTACAACCATTGCCTGAAAACTTTGAATTTAAAATTCTTGATGCTGCACTAGATCAAAACCTCCTGTTTGGCAAACAGTCAGCAGAACTGTTTAAGAACCTTCAGGAGAAGAGGAAAGAGCTACAAGACATTAAGCACTTTCTGGTATCTCCTGTACCAAAATTCTACAGAAACTATGCAGCTAAGACTTATGTCCGAAGAACCCCCTCTTCTGCTCTTTCTTCTTCCAGACATAGCAAAGGTAACTGGAGGCAAGCCTCTTCTAGGCCTACACCTTCTCAGTCCACAGACAGCCCTTTCAGGACAGAAATGGTGCAAACAACATGTGTCTGCCTTGGCCATCTCCCCCTGTCATCCTGCCTTCACCTTTAGAGAACTGTCACATCTGACCGCTGTGTTCTGGCAGTAGTAGAAAAGGGATATTTTCTATCTTGGAAAGAAAAGCCCACACCACAGGGCATTCCATTCCCTCCCAAAAACCAATTGCACCTTATCCCTCACATTATTCAGGATATTCTGGCCCATGAAACAATAGAATCTCTTCCATCATGGCAGGAAGGAAAGGCTATTCCTGGTGCCAAAAAATGATGGACCATGGAGGCCTATCCTTGATTTGTCCTTTCTAAACATCTTCCTAAAATTCCCTTCCTTCAGAATGCTATCCCTTTAGATCCTCCTTTCTCTACTGCCACCTCAAGCGTTCATGGCTACCCTAGACCTGAAGGAGGCCTACCTCCATGTCCCTATACAGCCCACCCACAGAAAGTACTTACGTTTTGTTGTGCCCTGTTCTCACTTTCAATTTACTGCATTGCCCTTTAGATTATCCGCTGCACCCTGGGTCTCCACCAAATGCTTAGCTACCACCGTAAAACACTGCAGGACCAAGGGCATTCACATCTATCCCTACCTAGACGACATACTCATTCTTGCAGAGAAAGAAAGCATTCTAAAAAAAACATCTGCAGTTTACCATGTCTCTACTACAAGGGTTGGGATTCATCCTCGAGCTCCCCAAATCATCCCTTGCACCACAGCAGGACAAAACCTTTGTGGGATGCAGGATCCGAACAGATCTGATGAAGGCATTCCTCCCTCTGGACAAGGTGCATTTTCTAACCGTCCACTTCCAGGGTCTTATCCAGACCCACCAGCTGTCAGCAAGACAATTCATGCGACTTCTGGGTCTTATGGCAGCCATCATTCCCATGCTTCCACTAGCCAGGTTGCACACGAGGAAACTACAATGGTATCTGAAGAATGTATGGTCCCAACACAGCCACTGTAGAGTTCCAGATCCCTTCCTTCCCTGCCTCAAGTCAGGACTACAGTGGTGTATCCAACAAATTCAGATGAACCCAGGCCTTCCCCTATTACCACCCACACCAGTTCAGCATATGCACACACATGCCTCAGACCTGGGTTGGGGGCCTACCTTGAAGGGCCTCAAAGTGCAAGAATGCTGGCAGGCACCCCTCCTGAAAAAACACATAAACGTAACTGAAATGACTGCAGTTCATTTAGCCCTAATAGCCTTTCTTCCCCTTCTACAACCAGGCCCCCTTCAGATCTTCACAGACAACACAATGGTTATGTGGTACATCAGCAAACCGGAGGGGGGGGGCAAGTCATACCTCCTCTGCAGGTTGGCAATGCAGATTTGGGATGTAGCCTCACAAAACAATTTATCCCTGCAGGCAGTCTACATCCCATCCCAGGACAACCACCAAGCGGATGCTCTCAGCAGATCATTCTCTCTACATCACAACTAGATGTTGCACAGAGAAGTGTTTCTAGACATTGTCCACCAGTGGTGCACACCTCAAATAGACTTATTTGTCTCCCCCCAGACATCCAACTGAGAAAATTCCGTAAGAACGACCACTCACCCCCTACTCTGGAAAGTGGATGCCTTCACCATTTCATGGAAGGCACGATTTCTGTATGCCTTTCCTGTCATTCAAAAAGTCTTCCTGAAAATCAGGAGGGACATGCCAAGAATCTTGCTGGTGACTCCCTATTGGCCAAGGCAGCATTGGTTCCCCCTTCTACTGTCCCTCGGCAAGGGCAGTCACCACAACTTACCCCACCTGGTGGGACCTACTCACAGCAGAAGGGAACTCTTGTTCGCCCTCATCTGGAGATGTGGTCACCAACTCTCTGGGTGATAAACTTTTAATCCCCCTCAGACACCACTACTCTGAGGATGTGCTTTCTGTCTTGAGCGACGCCAGGAAACTAAACACAAGGAGATCCTACATTTTAAAATGGGAAGATTCTCCAAATAGTGTCTCCAAAGACTCAGGGATCCCTTTCTAGCAACTGTACCTCTGGTCGTAGCATATGTATGTGAGCTTATCAAGGCAGGCCTCTCGTACTCTTCAGTGAAAGTGCACCTTTCCGCTATCTCTGCCTGCTTACCCTTAGACCCCCCCCCCCTTTACTCTCCAGGCTAGATGTTAAATTGTTCCTGAAGGAGGTCTTGTACAGCAGACCACCAAGGAAGCTTATCCCACCACCTTGAGACCTAAACTTTATCCTGGAAAAACTCACATTGGCCCCTTTTGAGCCAACTAGCTCTGCATCAGTTCAAATGTACACATGGAAAATAATCCTGCTAGTAGCTCTCACCTCAGCCAGAAGGGTATCAGAGTTACAGGCCCTCATGGCATGCCCCCCTACACTATCTTTCACAAAGATAGGGTAAACCTTCGCACCAATCCGTCTTTCATGCCCAAAGTGGTCAACAAGTTTTCATTAAACCAGTCTATTCACCTACCCATCTCTTTCCCTCTCCTACCACTGACTGAGAGAATCCTCCACTCCCTGGATGTTCACAGGCACGGCCGGCCTTAGGCATAGGCGAACTAGGCGACCACCTAGGCCGCCATACAGGCCGGCCTTGCAAAGGGCGCATTGTATCTATTTATTTTAATTCTAAAGTTTGCGCTCTTCTTGGCGCTGGAACCAGAGGGTGGGGGAGGGGAGACGCGGCAAGCAACCTCCCACTTACAGCTGCAGGTTAGCCAGGAGGCTTAAAAAAAAAATCTGTAGTTTGTTGTGCGAGTCTTCCTTAAGGAGAAACGTGCATGCGCCACGACGCCAACGTCATCAAAATGCATTCTGCAGTTCCACGTGGAGTTTAAGCCAGGCCAGCCGTTCAAGAGAAGAGTGATGTCTCTGCAAGTTTTCATTTGGATTATAAAATTAAAGATGGTAAGTGTATGTTTCTATGTGTAATTTAAACTGTTCATTTCTGTATGAGAGAGAATGTGTGTGGGTTTGTGTATGGAATTTAAACTCGCTGTTTTGTTTGTGTTAGATATGAAGTGTGTGTGTTACTGTGTGAAAGTAGGTGTGTGTATGTATGTATGGAATTTAATATAGCCGTTCGTTCTTTTGGAAGAAAGTCTTTGTTGCTGTGCAAGAGAGTAGGTGTGTGTACGTCTGTGTGTGTTGCTTTGTGAGGGTCATATGCATGTGCTGCTGTGGTAGATGTGTGTGTGTGTATATTTTTGGGGGGCACACCAGGTATGTAGAATGTTTTTCTTCAGTACAAATGTTGCATATTCATTAAACAGTTTTCCACTGAATATGGTGGATCTGTGAATGGTCAACATTTTCAGTCATACAGCTGATACATACAAATGTATCTTGGCAAGTTAGCAAGAACAGGCATAAATGAGACATTTAAAAAAAAAAAATCTGTGGGATCTGTGAGAAAGATGACAGAAGACTAGTCCCTATATCTTTCTAACACATCTTGTGAATCTTTAACTTATTTCAAAAGATCAGATAATTGATCCAAGTTCTGCAGCCACTGCTAAGTTTTGCCAGATATTTTACTTCTTACAATAAAATATATTTTTGTTTCCTTTTACATGTTAACATGAAAACAACCAGTCATGATTTGGATAGCCATTCTGTACAGAGGAGCAATATCAGAATTTAAATGGCTAGAAAAATATACATTACAGCTAACTTATTAAAAGAACAAAATCCTTGCTACTTTGGTTAATCTAAAATATATTAATAATTTGAACATCTTTACAAGTAAAATATACTCCATTTCCCCATCACCCTTTTATATAACAGTTACAGATTCTTTTTTTTTTTTTTTTTTTTAATCAGCTCATATCAGAATACCCATGGTGATTTACTGCCAGTGAGAAAATGAGAGCAGCTATTCTAATTGGTAAACAGTAGAACCTCATGATAATCGAGTAGCGTAAATAATCCTTTGCACAGTTGTATTTGGTAGGTCAGTGACAATGACAGTCGTATGGTTATCGTTTATATTACTGGGTAGAACTGGTCCCTGGCAGTAAACCATATTGTTGCCAGGGTGAGAACCACCTGTAGGGTAGAAAGACATGGATAAATCTGCTCAGGAGCATCATTCTTTCCCCCGTATGGTGGGTATAGGCTCCAGTATGAAGGGGGAGGTCCGTCTTCAGCCATTCCTGGTTCTATACTGTTAGAAAGCTGTTGAGGTTCTGTAGGGTTCATGTTTCCCTCAGAAGGACTGAACTTTCAGTCTTCAGTCTCTGGGAGCATTCTAAACGACCTTTGGTCTTCAGTAATGCAGAGCTAATAAACTCTGTACATTGAATGCAAAGCTGGTTATTCTAATGAGACAGTGACCAATTTGATATATACTTCCTTATTGCTGCTACTGTCACTGCAGAAGATAGCTAAGACAACCAGTTACATTAACATAAAGAAACATAGTTATCAAACACTGCTCTGGACTTCTGACCTTAAAGACAAATACGTGTGATGAAAGGGAAACAGTATGTCTTATTGGTAATCAGTTATCATTGTATCAACAGTTGCACTTATGTCAGTCTTGTCTGTTGCATCTTTTTAATGTCTGCTTCATTAATATCGGAGTATCCCAGCTCCCCTTTCCTTGTGACCAACAATTCTACTTGCCATGAAAGGTCAGTATAAGGCTGCACCACATAATTGTACCTGTAATACTAGATCTCTCTTTGGGTTCTGCTGATCTCCCTTATATCCTCTTCCACTTAATGAGTTTGGATGAAATATTTAGCTGAAAGTAAACTATCTGCAAGTTATTCAGTTTTATGGTGGACAGGGAAGTGCAATGGATCACAAGGCAGAAGAAGATCTTGCATGGATGTGACTTAAGTCATGCAAGACCCTTTTTTTCTTATTTTATTGCTATTCAGCCCCGTGGTTTATTCAGGGTCTATATCAGTTCGTCGAAATGTCTGAAGTTCAAGCACCATATGTTCGAACTTCAAACCATGAACTGCAAAAACATCGAAGTCTTAAAACAGCGATTTTTTTTTTCCCAGGGAAAAAAATCACTGTTCCAAGAAACACACACGCAATACAAACACACCAAAACAACATCAATCCCCACACACACACACACACACACACACACACACACACACACACAAAATCCTACATCTAACCCTACACTAAACTGTACATACACTACTACATATCCACTTACCTTAACCCAAACCCTAACCCTAAGGTCCGTCATTATCGCACACTTGCTTGACCCGTGTCATAACCCTAACTCGCCTATCCCACCCTAACCCTAAAGTCTTTCACTATCGCACACCCACCTCACCCGCGCCCTAAACCTAACTCACCTAACCTGCGCCCTAACCCTAACATCCACACAATCGCACACTTACCTGAACCCCAGTCACTGAATTTGTAGATGAAACATTGAGGTGTAAAGTTGTTTGCCAGTAGCAACCTCTTCATTAGTTACAGATTTCTTTTAATGTTGAATTATTCCAATGATTTTACTTCTGTAGAGATTGTGTATAGAGTGATATTGGTAGATTGTCATGACAGAAGTCTGGGTTGCCTTTTATGGTTGAAATTTTCTGAAATGGGTAACTTTGTCATTGGTTTATACTTTGTTTCATTGCTTATTAAAATGTTTTACACTACAATTTTTAAAAACATTCTAACAAGTGGGGCTGTATTATACAAGGGTCTGTATTATACAAGGAATATAATTTAATACAATCAGGAAGGTGAATAAAAGAACAAATTCATGTATGCATTGCCCTAAAATGTGTGCAAGGTGTCTGTTTTAAAAACGACCCAAAAGTAAACCTAATCCGCCACTGGCCAGATGCATTTCCTATGAATCTTGGTTTTCATGCCGTTTCAAGGACAGAGAAGTTTACTGCTTATGCTAAGTCTATCTGTGTTTGTGCTGTTCTAGTTTAAGCTACTGTACACAGGGAGGAGAGAGGTTGCTATTCCACTTTCACTGAGCTGTATGCTTGCTCGCCTACCCATAGTAAATTAAACTGTTTAGATTAACTTGAGCATCCTTTTGAAAGAAGGCACATGGGCTAGTATTTTCTGAGGACATGACTTTTACAGTAAAATGTGTGAAGGAGCAACAGATAAAGCAGGCTTATTAAAAAAAATTCCACTTTCCTTCACTTGCAGTTTAACTATATTACAAGGTATCTTCTTCCTGTGCATTTAAGTAATTGAAGGAAATGACTGGAGTGGATTTCTTGGGGAGTGACCTTCATGTGGGTGTGGCTTATAGGGGTGTTTCAGGAGTATGGTGTGGGTGGGGCTTAAGGGGCACTGGAGTACTACTTCGCCTAGGGTGCCATTTCAGCTAAGGCCGGCCCTGTTCACAGGCACTTAAGGTTTTATTTGGATAAAACCAGGAATATTCAAAAATCTAATCAACTCTTTGTATCCTTTCACCCCAGGGTCTTGGGCAAGGCAGTCTCCAGACAAACTTATCTCCTGTTGGAGCAGGAAAACTATTTGCTTCTGCTGTTCCTACCATGGCAAGAATTTACTTCAGGGGGTAAGAGAGCACTCTTAACAGGGTAGTAGCATCCTCCAAGGCTTTCTTCAAGGGCCTAGACACAGCCTCCATCCTGGAGGCAGCCACTTGGTCCACTGTACACACATTTACCAGACACTACAAATTAGACCATATCTCCAGAGGCAGAGCAGGTTTTGCTAGGGCAATCATGCAGGGATTTCTAGAATCGGCTACCTCTACCTCCACCCTTCACTCTTCCTAAGCTGTGGTATTCTCCCTCAGTAAGAATGCTGCAACATGGCAATAGAAGGACATAGAATAGTTGTGTAAAAATCTTACCATAACCATAGATGTCCTTCTCTTCCATGTTGCAGTGTTCCTTCCCTCCCACCAGGAGAGGCCTTAGGTCAACTGGTGCCCTAGGCAAAAGGGCTCCAAGGCACCCCCCACCACACCACCCGGTGCCCCCATCCTGGTCTACCTACACTAAATAAATACTGGAAAAGTGCCCCTACTAGAGCGTCGCCCTAGGCGGCCGTCTAGTTGGCCTATGCCTAAGGCCGGCTATGCCTCCCACCTGACCCACAGCATTCATTTACACCTGTTTAGGAGGCTCCCTGGGACACCTCCTACACTATGGTCACACTGGGAAATCTATGGCATTTCACCTGTCTGAAGGACATCATTTGGCTCTACCTAGTCCACTGTCGGACTGGGCAGTTAGTTCTGAGGTCTGTGCATGCAGACATCACATTTAAGGTACCTGGTTTATGGCCCTGCATGTGACGTCCCACACACTAACAGCAACCAGGCTTAAGCTTTTGTGCAAGAGCCGATGTTCGGTTCACCTGAGGCGGAGAATCCAACAGTAAGAATACTGCAGCATGGAAGAGAAGGACATCTACGGTTATGGTAAGATTTTCAAAACTATTCTTTCTCTGCATTAGCCTTTAGATTGTCAACTGCTGCAATGGCGTTTACAAATTGTGTTGAGTTCATTGCAGACCGAATGGCATTCAGTTTTTCTTTAGTCAAATTGCTTATCTTTGCAGTCTTCCCATATGCCATTAATGTGGAGTTTCAGCTTTTCTGGCCAGTCTAGGATTCCTTATAAATGTGCAGAAGTCTTCCTTGACCCCATTACATTGGATTGTATTTCTAAAATGTATTCTAGGATACAGGAGAAGTTGGGTTTTATTTGTAAACTTTCCTGAACTTTTCAACTGTCTCAAACTTCAGGCAAAGAGTGTCTCAGGATCCTGGGGTTTGTGACATCTATAATTCTAGTGATTCCTCTTGCCAGGATACACGATTCAGTGATTTCTCAATAAAACAACTGATCCAGCATTTGCATCTTCTGGAATTTCTGATTCCAAACTGCACTGGTGTAGACTAGAAATGCAAGCAAATGAATGTCTTCTCTTTTCTTCTCTATTTCCAAGTCAATTTAACTGCAGACACCTCAGGTTTTGCTTGGGTGCAGTTTCATATGACGAAAAGTTTCAAGGCCTGTGAGATTCCACAGACACAGACCAAAGCTCAAAAATATCACAGATTTTGGCTGTAACCTACACCTTTAGGTCTTCTCATCATCTGTGGTTTGCAGGTGATTACTGACAGCACCACACTGATGTGATACATCAGCAAGAAAGAAACAAGGTTGTACTCTATTCTGGCAGTGATTGTTTGGGATGTAGCCCTTCAGCACTGTCTAACGCTCTAAGCATCCTATAATATAACGTAGTGGCAGACAAGCTGATCAAGACCAAGACATACCATTGCAAATGGAAATTGAGCAAAGGGATATTTCAGAAATTGATCCAGTGGTGGGGCACACCTCATGTAGATCTGTTTGCTTCTTTGTAAAGCAGACAGCTCAACAAATTCTGCCAGGAAAACAGATGTGATGTTCTTCGTGTTTCACTGTTGCAGTCATTACCTTAGGGTTATCTGCCTGCAGGTAGCCCTCAGCTGGCCTGAATATCAAAGTCTTGGGTCCTGCGTCAGATGCTGTCTTTTCTTCCATGACGTCAGGTCGTCAGGGGGTATAAAGCATGCAGCCGACGCTATTACATCAGTCTTTCTTGCTGCACGGTGCCCGAAGCAGAAGCAGTTCACACATGCCGGTCGGCCGACTCCTGAAATTTTTGTTTACGAGTTTCAGAAGTGAAGTCTTCAAAAAAGCTAAGTACCCCGTTGGGGATCCTTTTTCTTGCTCTAAACCGATGTCAGTAAAAGTTAACAATTGTATTACCTGTGGAAAGCAAATACCTCATAAAGATTTTCATTCGTACTGCATTCCTTGCTTAGGCCCTGACCACGACGTCCCTCGCTGTTGGTTTTGTGCCTTTATTCAATCCTCAAACTGTTTGTCGTCTGTTCATTTTTGCATCAAACTATTTCAGTACTCTGTTTAATTATCCAGAAATGGCTTCGGTAAGCCATCCGACTACCGACATTCTGAACGTAAAGATAGACAGAGACAGACCGCATAGGTCCAAAGCTGCCGACAATGCTTCCGTTAAGTTAGTCGCCAGTTCACCGGTACTCAGAGAGGTACTTTTGCAGCCCTTGATACCCGTTACTTCAGATTCGCAGGCCTCTACTGAGACGCATTCGGTATGCCACAAGATGCTTCTTCAACTGTGGTACCTGCGGATGTCTCTACCTTGGATGGGTCCGGAGCCACTGTGCAGGCACCGGCTTCTGAGGGTGTATTCAGGCCTACTGACTTGCATTTTAAACCGACGCCATCTTCTTCTTCAAGGCCTAAAACTCGACCCACACCTAGAAAACCGACAACCAAAACCGCATGGTCAGGCTCATATGCCTAATATACAAATAAGAATGGCTGAAGACCTTATTAGTTTAATTAGGGGAAGCCAGCCTTCACCATCTAAGAGACCTAGAACTGATTTCCCTTCTGATTCTTCTGATCAGGATTCTGAAATTTCTGTTTCTTCTGATTACCAGGATTTGGCTTATCCACCTATGAGGATTCTGATGCAGAGGACTCCATGCCCCCTCTGCTTCCCCTCGAGAAGAATTTTCTTTTGGTGAAACCTTGCACACTCTTAGGGAGCATTTCTGCTGGGAAAGCCAGGATTACTCTGACTCCAAAAAGAGGCTTGGGGAATTCTTACTCCTACCTCAGCACAGGCCTTTTAGCTATCCCTCCTGTCCTGGACATTGTAGATGATGCCTTCTTGGAATCTAGCTTGGCCCCAGACACTTTGCTTCCATCTCCCATGTATTACAGAGTACCTGACTCTCACATGTTCCTCTTCAAGAATTCTACTGCAGACCCAGAGACCATTTCACAGGGACCTAAAGGAATTAAGGCTACTACTGCCAAAAACCCTTCCCCCTCTGATGGAGATTCCAGAGTCTTGGGCAGATGGGTTAAGAAGATATACACTTCTGCTACTTTGGCCATTAGGGCCTTAAACTGCCAGTTTCATATGTTAAAGTATCAGCAGCATATTATTGGACTACTTAAACAGAAAATGATGTTGATTCCTGACTGTGCTGAAAATAAAGAATTACAGGATTTAATGCATTCTGCTGAACAAGTTGGTAAACATACTTTGCAATGTGGTTTTGACTCTTTAGAAGCATCTTGCAGGGCTGCTGTCACTGGGTCTGTTCTTAGAAGGCATGCTTGGCTTAAGGAGCAAAATTTGCCAGATAATGTTAAAGCTAAATTACTGGATGCTTCCTTGAACCACGAATGCCTGTTTGGCAACAAAGCAGAAGAAGTACTTAAAAAGATGGAGGAAAAAGCTAAATCTATGCAAACTGTTAAAGATTTCCTGCAAGTACAGCCTCCTAGATTTAGTAGGCATTGGCCTTCTAAGAATTGGTCCTTTCCTGTCTCTTCCAGGCCTTCTCAGTCCAAACCCAGGAACAGCAGACCACCTAGGCTAGTGTCTCAAGGTACTCACAGGCCTAAGCAGTGGGGGGGCTTCCACTTCCAAAGCTGGTAGTAGTAAGACACCCCCCTGTGGAAAACTGTTACAATGGCTTAACCATAACCATTCCAAGCCCTGCACAACTGCCTGCTCCTTTAGGGGGAAAGATCGCCATGCATGCAAAAAACTGGGAACTCAATACCCAAGACAAATGGGTTTTAAATATAGTTTCCCAAGGATACAGATTCCACTTCCACACCTTACCAACCCCAAACGGTCGGCCAGACCTACCCCCAAATCAGTGGGCAGAGGCTCAGCAGCAGGTTCTCTCCCTTCTAAGTATCAGGGCTATTCAACCTGTCCCAGCAAAAGAAAGGGGACAAGGTTTTTACTCAAGACTTTTCCTGGTACCCAGAAAAGACAGCTCCTGGCGTCCGGTCCTGGACCTCTCTATTCTAAACACATTTTTGGTTATCCCAAAATTCAAAATGCTAACTCTTCATCAGCTGCTTCCTATGCTAGGCAAAGATGCCTGGTTGGCAACCTTGGACTTAAAGGAAACTTACCTGCACATACCAATAAGGGAATCTTGCAGGAAATACCTACGCTTCAGAGCAGGCTACATGCACTTCCCTTTAGCTTATCTACTGCACCCAGGGTATTCACAAAGTGCCTAGCTCCAGGCATTGCATTTTGCAGGCAAAGAAATATTCAGATATACCCATACCTGGACGATTGTCTAATTCAGGCAGAAAGCCAGGACATGCTACTAAATCATCTGGCATTTGTAAAGAAGCTGCTAACCTCACTGGGGTACACCATAAATGAAAAGAAATCCCATCTAGTACCCTGCCAACCATTTGTATTCCTGGGAGCAAGCTTGAACACAACTTCCCAGATGGCTTACCTCACGCTAGAGAGACAAGTTTATTTGACAGCCTACTTCAAACTACTGGCCACAAAGACCCAGCTATCTGCAAGGAAAATCCTGCAAGCCCTGGGGTTCATGGCCTCTTGCATTCTACTATTTCCATATGCAAGACTGCATATGAGGAAACTACAATGGTATCTAAAAAGCCTATGGTGTCAACATTCTCAGGACCTGGAATCAATGATTCCTATCATTCCTTGTATAAAGACAGAGTTCCTTTGGTGGGCAGAGGCCTGCTACCACAGCAAGGGACTGCCATTCACTCTACCCCCTGCCGCCCAAATCCTAACAACAGACACATCAGACTATGCATGGGAGGCTCATTTGGCAGGGCAGTGCATTCAGGGCAAATGGAACCCAAGTCAAATGCACCTTCATATAAATCAAAAAGAAATGTTAGCTGTACAGAATTCCCTGACTGCCTTCAAGGACCATATTCTTCCAGGACAATTATTGGTAAAGACAGACAACACCACTGTTATGTGGTACATAAACAAGCAGGGGGGAACCCACTCATATCCCCTGTGCAGACTAGCCATGGCTCTGTGGAACACAGCCTTGGGCTACCAAGTACAGCTACAAGCTCAATTCCTGCCAGGCAAGCTGAATTCACTGGCAGACGACCTAAGCAGAAATCTCATGGACCCACATGAGTGGAAACTGGAACCAAAGATATTCAACATTTTGAGAAACAAATGGGGGAACCCAGAGATGGACCTGTTTGCCTCCCCTCAGAAATACCAATTGGACAAGTTGTGCACAAGGACTCCCCACAGACAAGCTTGGAAAGTGGATGCCCAGTTCTTCAATTGGGAAAGCCTCTCAGTTTATGCCTTTCCCCCTCTGCTTCTCCTCTCGAAAGTTCTGCTAAAGATCAAACAGGACAAATCAAGGACAATACTGATTGCACCCGATTGGCCACGCCAGCACTGGTACCTAGTCTTGCGCAGTATGTCACTACTGGAACAATGGCACCTGCCTCATACCCCTTCTCTGCTGTTCCAGCAGGAGGGCCAGATTCTGCACCCCCAGCTTCAAACCCTGAAACTTGCAGCCTGGCTAATTACCTGAGCTCTCCAATAGCATCCCTCAGTAAGCAGGTGCTAGATATCATTCTGGAGGCAAGGAGGCCTAGTACTAGAAAATCCTATGCTGAAAAGTGGAAAAGATACTGTTCCTGGAGCCAGACTCAGGGGATGGGCACAACAGTGTGCAGCTTACCGCATATTCTTTAATACTTAACAGAGATGCTCCACAAGGGCCTTTCCTTCTCATCAATTAAAATTCATGCCTCAGCCATTTCAGTACATTGTAATACTGAGCCACCCCTCTTCTCTCACCCCCTGCTGAAACAATTCCTCAGAGGGCCCAAAAATTTAAGACCACTCCGGAGAGCCCCTACTCCAGCCTGGGACCTTAACTTTGTATTGGAAAAGCTCACTCTACCTCCTTTTGAGCCAGCTGAAACTGCAGAGTTGAAATTCCTTTCTTGGAAAACAGCCTTCCTTCTAGCCATCACGTCAGCAAGACGAGTGTCTGAATTACAGGCCCTCATGGCAGTTGAGCCCTTCATCATCCATGCAGACGGTGTCCCTCAAGACCAATCCTTCCTGTATGCCCAAGGTGGTATCCAGTGTGGCCCTTAATCAGTCCATTCATTTACCAACCTTCTTTCCTAATCCACAGAACAAAGGAGAACGAATAATGCGTTCTTTGGGCATGCACAGACAACTTAGATTTTTTGGACAGGACTAAGCCTCTGAACAGCTGCTTGTTGCCTTTGCTGCAGGGGTAGAGGGGAAGGCCATTTCAAAGCAAACCATTTCTAAGTGGATTGTCCATTGCATTCATTTCTGCTATAAGCACCATGGAAAACCTACCCCACAGGGGATAAGATCACATTCCACCAGGGCTGCATCTAATTCTACAGCCTTTTTCAGAGGTGTCCCTACCAGGGACATCCTAGACGCTGCTACCTGGAACTCTGTACATACCTTCATCAAACATTACCACATGCCTATTTTTTCTAAATCCAGAGCTGGTTTTGCCACTGCAGTCTTGCAGGGCTTAATAACTGGTCCTAATGCTCTCTAACTGCCTCCTCCCTTCCTTAGCTTTGGGATTATACCCAAATATAATGACTGCAACAGTGAAACACGAAGAACATAGTACAATTGTGTACACTTACCATAAATGTAGATGTTCGAGTGCATTCACTGTTGCAGTCCTGGTTACCCTCCCTCCAGCCCCCTGACTTCTCTTGGCTATACCTTTCTTCCTGTTTAGTGTATTTCAGCTTTCTGGTGTGTATGCTTTTTGTTGGAGGTGTAACCTTGTATATAATTGCTTCCATTATGGGGGCACCTGACATCTGGGGCAAGAAAAACTGATGTAATGGCATCGGCTGCATGATTTATACCCCTGACATCATGGAAGAAGAGAGAGCATCTGACGCAGGACCCAAGACTTTGATATTCAGGCCGGCTGAGGGCTACCTGCAGGAAGATGGCCCAAATGTAATGACTGCAGCAGTGAATACACTCGAACATCTACATTTATGGTAAGTGTACACAACTGTACTTTCTCATTCCCATGGGCAAGAATGTTCCTTTATGGATTGCCACCCTTTCCACCAATATCCAGGTTAATTCTGACGATTTAGAAGAACTCTGTTGTGGTTGCCCCCCCTTGTTCTACCGTGTTATGGAATTGGCCACAAGCTTCCTCGCAAACTGGACCTACTCACACAAGAAGGGGAGTTTAATATTTCCCAGTCTCCATCATCTTCAACTGACTGCTTGGATGATTCAGTTCAAATTCTTTTTAGGCACCTTTTTTTGGTAGTTGCACAGCAGGCACTAAAGGATGCAAGAAAACCTGTTATTAAAAAATCTCATGTTAGCAAGTGGAAGAGATTTTCTAGTTGATGCCTAGCTGTTAACCAGGGCTCACTCAGGGATTATGTACCACTAGTGCTTGAATGTTGTGAAAGTTACTAGTCTTGGGTGTTTCTTACTCTTCTGTCAGGGTACATCTTGTGGCCATTTCAGCATGTCTGCCCTTGAAGACTCCACTTTCTTCAGTGTTTTTAGTAAAACAGTTCCTGAAAGGAGTGTAACACCTGCTATCACCACACAAACAAGCTGTTCTTTCCTTGGATCTTAATGTTGTGCTGGAAGAGCTAACTGCATCTCCATTTGAGCCTGAACATCAAGCAGATTGAAAGTTCATTACATAGAAAAATGTTGTTTCATTGCACTGACATCTGCAAGAGGAGTATTTAAGTTGCAAGCTGTTTTTATGGGTGAACCCTATCTGGTCTTCCCTATGGATTGGGTTTCATTAAGAACAAATTCTTCATTCATGCCTTAGGTTTTTTTGAGTTTACTTTGAATCAGGCCATCAGTCTTCCTGTGTTCTATCCTTACCCTCAGAACTGGGGAGAAGTGATTCTGCATACTCTGGATGTGCATAGCAGTTCAGCTACTACCTTGATGATGTAATCAAGCCCTTTAGAAAAGTTGATGAACTGTTTATATCTTATGTTGGGTATAAGGACAACTTTTGTCAAAACAGAGATGGTTGCCCTCGACTAGTGCAGTTTGTTATGCCCACGATGGTAAATCAACTCCAGACAGTATCAGGGCTCACTCCACAAGGGCCTTTTGTTTTCCTTGATGGCATATTGGAAAGATATAGATTCTGAAGTATTCTAGAAGCATTCTGGAGGCAGCTTTGTGGTCATCTGTTCATTCCTTTACATGGCATTACAAACTAGATTCTTTGTCTTGATCCAGAACTTATGCTAGGACCATTCTCCAGGGACTGCTGGATCCATATCCCTCCTCCTCCTGCTTTTGTAATCCCATAACAGTTGATGTTTGAATTCCTCACTTCAGCAGTAGACAAGCACACCCTGTATACCCCTAATATTGCATGTAATTGTGCTTGGGAAACAATTTAGTGGTTATTTCTTATTTGGATAGTTAGGATGAATACACTACTACTAAACCTTTGGGCAAGAAATCATGAAGACTTTCTGCTCTGACTGTTGATTTTCCCTCCTCAGGGCTGACTAACCAGCAGTCAGAGTGGAGGTGTGGGAGAGAGCCAGAGCTTTTGAAAGCTGTTCGATTATTGTTTCTTGGGCAAGATGCAACCTATATAGCCTAAAGGCTACTGCAGCAGTGAGGAATTTGAGCATCTACTATTATAGGTAAGTGCAGCTTACACAACTGTACTTTTTTTTGCATCCAGCGCACTATGTTAGGTAATGTAACATCTATTTTCTATGATGCCAGCAGAATTGCTAATTATTTCTTCCTCTTTGATGCCTGTGAAGAAGACTTAATATTTTGATACAGATGTTGAAATTACCGAGACTAGTCCTTTTTTTAAATAACTCTTAAAAGTTAGCCCAGGTAGATCAAATTTACCTGATCCTCTTCATTTGTTCCATCCAATCCAAATGTTGGGTCTTTGGGCCTATTGTTAGATCCATTTCAGCATCACTAGTGCTCCAGCCTCGAGATCTTTAAAAATTTCCCTACCATAATCTCCCTGTGGGGTGACTGTCCATAGATCTCATTTGCCAACTTCGCAAATGGACACATCATGATTATGTTAAGTGTTCATCCTTAATATTGTTAATAAACAGTAATCTGTAAAGATGCAGATAATTTCCTTTCAGAGCAGAGCTCTTTATCTTATGAGAATTTTTGCCTGTTATATCGTGAAAGTTCCACTTTTAGTTTAGTTCTTTGTTTAGACAGGAGGCATACTGACCCTTTCTATAGCAGCTTCTGTACTAAGAGTTTTACATTTATATATGTTGTAATTTTTTTAGAGATGTACTTGTGTCTGCACTTCTCTCTACTGGTTGGAGCACCAGACTCCTTTGCTGTATGCTTGTTTAGAGTTACGGATAAAAATGAAAAAAAAAAAAGTGTTCTAAATGTGGCCATAAGATCTCGCCCTAGGACACCCATGAACTTTTTATGGTGGTGGCTCTGACCAGATCATCTTTCAACTGATTGATATATTTGTAGGACGTTTTGCCCTTGTTCCATGATGGATAGAAGGAACAAATTATTCCTTAAAGGACTGCTTCTGCCTGATTCCTTCATAGAGAAATCCAGGAGATAGAGGGAGGAAGAAAGATAAACAAAAAGTAAAAGATCCATAGCATATGAAAAAAGGGCAGAGAGTCCTGGCCTTTCTACAGCTCCAGAAATGGCTGGAATGGAGTCATCTTCATCTTTATCTCCCGGAATGGTGCCCCTTTCTTTGGCACCATTAGTTGGATCCTGTTGTAATTCCTGATAAATCACCAAGGCATCAACTTAGTTGACCCGCTTTAGAAAGAGATTTCCCTCTGTTTATGTCTAGTCCTTCTTCAGCTACCTCCCTTAGGTCCTTCAGGAGCATTTCAGATTCGTACTAAAAATATATGCCTTCTTGAAGAGATGAATTGAAATGGTTGTCAGTCTCTTGGGCGCAGATCAGGCTGACCTTTCTTCAGCCTTACTTGCACCTTCCCTGCTTCATGTTTCAACACTGGAAGTTTCAAGAGCTGTGACAGCTCCCAGAGCCTGTGTGTCTGGTATCAATTGGTCCCTTGAACTTTATGCTGGATCTGATGCATCTGACACTGAGGCCTGTGGTGTTGAGCGGGAATCTGGACCAACCTGTTGACCCTGAGTCTTCTGCATTCATAGTCATCAATTAATTTAGTGCCCTTTAGTGTCAGAGTCTTCAGCCTTTGATCTGTCAGTGCCAGTTGCCTCCTCTGGAACTCCTAGTTTGTTTTTGTCCAGGGTTTCATCCTCATTGCCGCTTACATCCACCTCCAGGAGGGCGCAAATAGAGCTTGGGGAAGGGTCTTCGGCATTTATGTATTTGGATCTTACTTCAAAGTTATGGGTGGCTTCATTTCCTCCTAGTGCAATAGCACAAGCTCCAGTGATGTAGCTCCACTCCATGATACCCTACAACTTATAGGTAGGTACTAGGCTATTATCCCTAGGGCCTATATAAGCCTAGCCAAAAAGGTACCCTGGCTTTCGCCACCCAAGAAAATTATTTTCCTGTGCCCCTGTCGAGCAGAGCCACAGAAGTGATCCCTGGGGTGAATTTCCTATTTCCCATGCAATCATATAGGTTCATAGGTAGGTACTAGGCTATTAGCCCTAGTCTGTTCATCAGACATCCCAATTTTAGAGTAACTGGTCTTCGGAAAACTGCGCTAGTGCAGTTAGGGTCTTCTGAGGAGTTGGATGCACTCTCCCCACTATTTCAAGAAAGAGGATGCATAAAAGTAGGCACATTGACTCTCCTAACAAGTCTCATTGGACACTGATTTGAAATATAGAGAGGGCTCCCCTCCAGTCCTTTCCAGAAGACTGCACCTTGATTGAAATTGTGGAATTGATGCAGCTGAGGGGATCATGGCCCACAGACCCATCCTCTCCGCAATAAGAGGTGTTATTTGAGACCTACCGCTTTTCCCCTCTATCTCTTTGGTGGTCCCTCTTTCGACCGACTTGTTTATTTTGCCTCCAAGAAGGCCTGCCAACAGGTAGATTCCTTTGAAGCCATCCCAAGGAAGTCTGATAAGATTCTTCAGGACATGGAAGTGCTTAGAAGTAGGTTGTTCAGGCATGACAGAGAATGTAGATTTGGAGATGAGGTGATGGCCCTCACAACTGAGGGCATCAAATGTGATGTCAGAAGAGGAACTCCACCCAAATCAAAAACAGCAGCAGTGGAGCAAGCAAGATCAGAATCTGTGTTAAATATGTTGGTAATTAAGATGTGTGTTTTGAGGGGGAGGCAATGGCTTGATAATTAATAAGTGTATCACCACCTTTGACACATCTAGGGGAGTTAGATGAATGACTGTGGAGAAGTGATTGAAGGAATGGGATTGGAAGGTGAGGATAATAGTCCTGGGGGATCTGAATCTGCCACCAGCAGACTGCAAGACGTCAAGCTCTAGGATAGACACAGAACAATAGTTGCTTGTGGTCTTGACCATTAAGGATTTAGCCACCTGGTATGGGACCGTTTCAGAAAGTATAGATTTTTGAAATGGTCCTAGGTATTGTAGATGGGGAATTAATGATATCCAGGTTAAGGTACTTGTAAGCAATGGTGGTCATGTCACCTTGTAGCTTACAGTAAGGAGAGGTGTAAGAAAGAATTCATAGTTCATTATGATTATATGGGATTTTAGGACATTAGATTATGCTTTGCTTGGGGACAGGGGGACAATTGAGTCTGGGAGTATGGTCCAGGATTCAAATCCTCATTGCTCTGGTACTGGAGCATACATACATACATACAGCCAGCCAACCAGGCATAAAATTCTGTATTAGAGGCTTGTTTTAAAACTCTGACACAGAGAGAGCTTTGTCTGCCCCCCCCCCCTCCTACAAGGCATTGTTGGTTAGATTTGAGGGAGCACCTGGTACCCCCTAAACCTGGAGAATTCTGGGTAGTTCAATATTTGAGTACTGTTTGTTACTAGGAGGGATTTGATAATGTGGATGTGGAAACTCTGTGTTAGGGCCTTCGGGATAATAGTAATGTAGGGTCTTTTACTTGTTTTTTGACAAGGTACCTTTTTAATATGTTTCTCTGCACTTCAGGCACCTATTATTCCCACCCCACCCAGCACATACCCATTAGTCTAATGGTGGAGCATTGGGAAATAGTCTTTTTACTCCATAAAAAAAAAATTGAAGCCCATTTGGTATACAAGTCTCAGCTAAATGGGCTTTATTGATTTGTTTACATTGAGATGAACCACATCTTTTTTTTAGAAATGTGCCGATTCTTGAAGAATACTTGTTGGTCTTCTGTCACGTGTCCTTATCGTACTTTGTTTTTTTCTTATCCTGTGAGTGCAGTCCTGCATATTATGCTGCCTTCTGCCATCTATGCACCCATATTACACACTTATAGAGACTGTAGTAAAAACTAACTTTAATACCAACTCCTTCAATTCTATATTGTCCAGTGTTGATTAGTCCTTCCTTCAGCAGCTCCCTCTCAATGAAACCATGCTACAGTTGAATCACATTTTCCTAGATATTCTCAACTCCCTCGCCCCAACCAGGAGAATTAAGGTCAGTCATGCTCCCTGGTTGACTAAGGAAACCCGATCTCTTATGCACAAAAGAGATGGTGATGTTCTTCATCTCACATTGCTGCAGTCCTAACACTTGGGTAGTCCGCTGTCCCAGTCGGCCCGAATACCAAAGTATAAGGCTGACGTCGGTCAAGGCGCATTTGTCTGACATCAGGACGTCAGGGTACAAATGCGCATGACCGACGTCATATCCTCAGTCTTTTTTGCCGCATGGTCCGATGCAGAAGCAGTATTGCGAGTGCAGGTTGGCGTTCTGAAATTTTCTGAAGTCGGAGTTTCAGACCGAATCAAAGTTGGCTAAGTACCCCATTGGGGAATATTTTGGTTTTTTCTTGCCTCAGTATTTAACGGATGTCAGAAAAGTGAATAACTGTATTTCTTGTGGGAAACAGATACCTCATAGGGATTACCATACCTTGTGTATACCTTGCTTAGGGCCTGAGCACGACGTTGTTGGCTGTCGCTCTTGTGCTAGATTTAACAAACGCACTATTAAGAGAAGATTAGATTGTGCCAGGTTAGTTTTGGGAAGCGTTGTAATTACAACATGCCGTCGGATGCTCCGGCGCCGCTTAAATCTAAAAAGCGCAAGGACAAAGCAGCGAAGCCTAGGGTGGAAGAACAGTCTGTCCCGGACGTCGGTTCTTTAGAGGGCTCGGTGGAGCCGGTGGTTCTACCAGAAGTTCCTTTGGATTCTCAGGAGAGACTTTACTGTTACAAGATGTGTCCTCTCAGGAGGTAGGCCAGGCTGAAGGGGCTTCTCAGGTAGCTGTTCTCCCTCCCTTCCTAAGGTGGTTAGGCCCTCCCTTCTGTTTCCAAGGCTTCTGCTAGAGTCAGGCCAGGGTTAACTTCAGTGGGGCTCTCCCCTAGTTCTTCAGGGTCTCTGCCTAAGAAACATATGCTTAAAATGGCAGAAGATTTGATTACTATGATTAGAGGTTCTATGCCCCCCCCTGATAAGAGGCCTAGGGTGGAACCTGAGCTTGAGAGTTTTGAGCAGTGTTCGGAGGCTTCTGAGTCTTCGGCTGAAGACTTGCAGGAGTATTCTCCTTATTCTGATTCTGATGTAGATGATTCTACTCCTTCGGCTTCTCCTCCTGAGGATTTTTCTTTTTCAGAGACTCTTCATTCCATGAGGGAGCATTTTAAATGGGAAGGTCAAGATTTCTCTGATTCCAGGAAACGGCTTAGGGAATTTTTATTTCTACCCCAGCATAGGCCTTTGGCTATACCTCCTGTTCTGGATGTGGTAGAGGATGTTTTTGCAGAGGCTTCCCTGAACCCTGATTCTTTGCCTCCTGCCCCAGTTAAACCGGATAGGTATTATAGGGTGCCTGAAGCTCATAAGTATCTTTTTAAGAGTCCTAGGGCAGACCCAGAAACTGTTTCTCAGGGCCCTAAAGGTGTTAAGGCTTCTGTTGTTAAAAATCCTGTTCCTTCTGATAAAGAGGCAAGGGCTTTGGATAGATGGGGAAAGAAGCCATGAGGGCTTTGAATTGCCAGTTTCACATGTTGAAATACCAAAATTATCTCCTTTCACAATTGAAGTCTAAGGTGGATGCTCTGGCGGAAGGTATTGAGTGTAAAGAGTTGCAGGATTTAGTTCATGTTTCTGAACAGGTGGGTAAGCATTCCTTGCAATGTGGTTTTGATGCTGTACAGGCCTCTTCGAGGGTGGCAGCCACTGGTTCTGTTCTTCGCAGGCACACCTGGCTGAGGGATCAGAATTTAGCTGAACATGTAAAGACAAGGATTTTAGATGCTCCTTTACAATCTGATGTGTTATTTGGTGCGCCTGTGGAAGCAGTTTTAAAGAAAATGGAGGACAAGGCTAAGTCTATGCAGACTGTTAAAGATTTTTTGCAGGTTCAGCCTCCAAAGTTTAGTAGAAATTGGCCTACTTAAGGGGTGGACATATCCTTCTTATGATTCTCAGTCTAGGGGTAGATCTAGACGTGGTAGGGGCAGAGCTCAAGGTTCTTTTAGGCCTAGAACAGGGAGTTCACCTGCCCAGTCTTCTGGTGAGGGCAGGGGTCAGTCCTTTCATAAGCAGACCCAATGACCTGCCTTTTCAGCTGCCAGAGCCTTCTCGTCTGGCAGCACCTTTGGGAGGAAGGCTTGCACTTTTCAAAGAAAATTGGAGTGTTATTACCCAAGACAGATGGGTATTGGATATCGTTCACCACGGTTACAGGTTTTATTTCCATACCTTGCCTCCTTTCAAAGGCATGCCAGACATTCCTCCTATACAAAGAAAAGAGGCTCACAAGCAAATTTCTCTGTTACTCCAGATAGGGGCCATTCAGCCGGTTCCTGTGCCAGAAAGGGGCCTAGGATTTTATTCTCGCCTGTTCCTAGTACCAAAAAAGGGAACACGTGGAGACCAATTTTGGATTTGTGTATCCTCAACACTTATCTGGACATTCCCAAGTTCAAAATGTTGACGTTGCAACAGCTTTTACCTCTGCTGGGCAAAGATCACTGGATGGTAACTTTAGATCTCAAGGAGGCTTACCTTCATGTGCCTATCAGACTCAGTTGCAGGAAGTATCTGCGTTTCCGAGCTGGAAATTCCCATTATCAGTTCTCTGCATTGCCCTTTGGCTTATCTACTGCCAGAGTATTCACAAAGTTCTGGCTCCAGTCGTAGCTTTCTTCAGGCTAAAAGGAATACAAATCTATCCTTCCTTGGGCGACTGTCTGATTCTGGCTCAAGAAAAGGACGAGCTTCTTCAGCATCTGGAATATGTGATAGCAGTGCTAAGATGCCTGGGGTATTCTGTGAACGAAATAAAGTCCAGTCTAGTACCCTCTCAAGACATGTGCTTTCTGGGTGTGAGACTGAATACAGCAGCCCAGATGGCCTTATTAACCCCGGACAAACAAAAGAATCTTTCCCTTTACTTCCATCAACTATCTCTTCAGTCCGGGCTGACTGCAAGGACAGTCCTTCAAGCCTTAGGGTTCATGGCATCTTGTATTCTGGTGCTTCCCAATGCCAAACTGCATATGAGGAAGCTGCAATGGTATCTAAGAGATGTATGGACACAGCACTGCCAGGATTTGGACACTGTCATTCCAATAATACCTTGCATCCAAAAGGAATTTTTGTGGTGGGCTCAGGAATGTCACCTAAACAAGGGACTCTCTGTGACCCGGCCAGAGGCGAGTCAGATTCTAACGACAGATGCCTCAGACATAGCTTGGGGAGCTCATCTGAATGGAAAGTGGATACAAGACAAGTGGCCTGCCAGACTACAGCATCTACATATCAACATGAAGGAGATGTTAGCAGTCCAGTTTGCATTACTGGCTTTCAAGGAGTTGCTTCTTCCAGGGCAGGTGTTGATTCTAACAGACAACACAACTGTCATGTGGTACATCAACAAGCAAGGGGGCACACATTCTTATCCTCTATGCAGGCAAGCAATGATTTTGTGGGAGACTGCGCTCAGCTTGCAGCTAAATCTTCAGGCAAGGTTTCTGCCAGGAGCACAGAACTCCTTAGCAGATGTGTTAAGCAGGCAAATCATGGATCCCCACGAGTGGAAACTGGATCTTCATGTATTTCGAAAATTGACAGTGTCATGGGGAACTCCAGACATAGATCTGTTCGCTTCTCCACTAAACCACCAGCTGCCAAAGTTTTGCACGAAAAGGTTTCATCACACAGCTTGGAAAGTGGATGCTCTTTCGTTCAGTTGGGAAAATCTTCATGTGTATGCCTTTCCACCTCTGCCTCTCCTCCCAAAGGTACTCCTAAAGGTCAGACAAGACAAGCCAAGGATGATTTTGATAGCTCCAGATTGGCCTCGGCAACACTGGTACCCATTACTGAGGAATCTGGTAAGGAAGCCTCCATGGCCTTTACCTTTAATTCCACACCTTTTGTCTCAGAGGGACGGTCATCTACTCAATGTCAAGCTACACTCTCTTCATCTAACAGCCTGGCATATTCTGTTTTGAACCACAGCAGGTCTCAACTTCCTCAACAAGTTTTGAATGTGATTATGGAAGCCAGAAGACCTAGTACACGTAAAGTGTATGCAGAAAAATGGAAGAGATTTTTATTTTGGAGTGCAGCAAAGGATTTGGATGTTTCTGAGCCTAATTTGAGTGTGGCTCTTCAATATCTTACTGAGTTATTGGACAAGGGTTTGTCTTTCTCTTCCATTAAGATTCATGCTGCAGCAATTTCAGCTCACTATGATTGTGACCCACCATTGTTTTCTCATCCTTTGTTCAAGCAATTTCTTAGAGGGCAAAGAATATAAGACCCCACGTAGAGCTCCTACTCCTGCTTGGGACCTCAATTTTGTGTTGGAGAAACTTACTCTACAACCTTTTGAGCCTCGGCTACTGCTGAATTGAAATACTTGTCATGGAAGACTGCTTTTTGTTGGCCATTACTTCTGCAAGAAGGGTTTCTGAATTGCAGGCCCTTATGGCGGTTGAGCCTTTTTTGATTTTCCATAAGGATAGGGTATCATTACGTACTAATCCTTCCTTTATGCCTAAGGTGGTTTCTAGTGTGGCTTTAAACCAAACTATTCATTTGCCTACTTTTTATGCAGATCCCCAAAATAGGGGGGGAAAAGATTTTGCACACTTTAGATGTACACAGGCAGTTGCGTTATTATTTAAGCAGGACTAGGGATTTTAGGCAGTCTCAGCAGTTGTTTGTTTCTTTTGCTTTGAGTTCTCAGGGCAAGCCTGTGTCAAAACAAACTATATCTAAGTGGATTGGGTTTTGCATTACATTATGTTATTCCCATCATGGCAGGGAGATTCCAGCTGGGATTAGGCCTCATTCCACTAGGGCTACTGCCACTTCAACAGCATTTCTAAGGGGGGTGGCAACTAAGGATATTTTGGAGGCAGCTACTTGGAGTTCAGTGCATACTTTCTCCAAGCATTACCACCTTCCTCTCTATTCTAAATCCAGGGCTGGTTTTGCCACTGCTGTGTTGCAGGGCATTTTGGCAGCTCCTGCTTCATTATAGTTTAGCCATCCTCCCTTACCTCTGCTTTGGGATTCTACCCAAGTGTTAGGACTGCAGCAATGTGAGATGAAGAACATAGTACAGTTTTGTACCTACCATAAATGTAGATGTTCAAGATCCACATTGCTGCAGTCCAATTTACCCTCCCTCCTTCCCCTCTGTGTTTAGGGGTGGTTGTGTGGGTGGGGTTCTATTTTTGTAAATTTGTATATATTGTATATATATTAGGTACAGGAGTGTTTGGTGTTTTTTGGTTTTGGCCTTATCTTTTTAGGGTCTTCTGACATCTGGGGCAAGAAAAGACTGAGGATATGACGTCGGTCATGCGCATTTGTACCCTGACGTCCTGATGTCAGACAAATGCGCCTTGACCGACATCAGCCTTATACTTTGGTATTCGGGCCGACTGGGACAGCGGACTACCCAAGTGTTAGGACTGCAGCAATGTGGATCTTCGAACATCTACATTTATGGTAGGTACAAAACTGTACTTTTGGAAAGCTTGGACCAAAACACCCTCTTTGTTCCAAAGAACTTGGGAACTGTACCAAAAAACAAATTAACAAAGACAAAAAATCCTACTACAGCTCTCCCCAAATCAACTCTAAAACCAATCCATGAAAATTCTGGACTACCCTTAACAAAATTCTGCACCCTGGATGCCCTTCCACTCCCTTCCCTTTCCCAAATAATACTCCACTATAAACTGCTACTCTCCTCAATAATTACTTCACTGATGCTGTCCAAAAACTTAAAAATACCAACCACATTGTCAACCCCACTCCTTCCCCTCCAAACCCACTCAACAAAAACCCTTTCTCTATTCAACCTGTCTCCACTACCTATATCAAATCTCTCCTGCTGAAGCTCAAACCCTGCTCTCCTTCTACAGACAACCTTCCTCCTATCTTCGTCAAATTAGTTGCTGAGCCTATTGCCTTCCCTGTATCCCTGCTAATAAACAAATCTATTTAAGAAGCCACAGTCCCAGACATTTGGATATCCTTCTTCACCATCCTGCTGCATAAAGGGGGGAATTCTACTGACCCATCTAACTACAGACCCATAGCCATCCTTTCCCCTCTCTCAAAAATATTTGAGAAATGCATTCACACTCAGTTGCTCAATTTTCTCCTTCAGGAATACCTTTTGACACCTACTCAACATGGCTTTAGGCCAAACCACAGTACTGCCGCTGCACTCTTATCTTGTACTCGTACAGTAGCTGAGGCCAGAGATGATAAGCAACTTGTTTCCTGTCTTTCTTGACTTGTCCAAAGCCTTCGATACTGTCTCTCACCCTATACTCTTATCTAAACTAGCTAATCTCAGTCTCTCTGCTCCCTCCCTCGACTTGTTTCACTGGTTACCTCTCTGGTAGGCAACAATCTGTCAGCTGGCTCTCCTCCTGCTCCCCCTCCCTTCCCATCACATCTGGAGTGCCACAGGGCTCCATCCTGGGCCTCCTCCTGTTCAATATTTTCACCAATGACCTCCAAACCTCCTGAAAACAATCCTCCCTTATTCAGTATGCCACCGATTCTACACTGCCAACAATATCTCTGACCTCCATACTCATATACCCAGGACTCTTTTCTATCCATTGAAAAGTGTCTCTCTGATGATCGGCTCATCCTAAACCCTAAAAAAACTAAACTCCTGCCATTTCTCCCTCATTCTCTCTCTGAAAATAAATCAACCTTTGTTATTACATCCCCTAACATGACCACCATTAAACCTGAACTTCACACTAAACTCCTTGGCACCATTATAGATGATGAACTAAAACTTAACTTGCATATCCTTCAAAGTATTAAAAAAAAAAAACAACCAAAAACTTGGTCTACTTTACCGTAATAGAACATTTCTCACTTGTAACTCTAGACTCTCCGTGGCTCAGGCTCTCCTCCTCCCCTCCCTTCTCTATACTGCCCCAATCCTAACTAACATACAATCTACTGTCTTATCTAAACTCCAACAAACATATCACAAAATAGCTAGATTTGCCACTAGCTCTTCTTATAACTCTCATCGCTGCCTTGCCCTCAACTCTCTTCAATGGCTGGAACTCCCCCAACAGCTCCTACTGTCACAGTTTCAAGTCACACACCCTTTACTATACAAACCATCTCCCAGCCCATCCCTCTCCTCCCTTGTATCCTCTTACACCCCCACTTGTCCTCTCCGGACATCCAATCAGCAACTCCTCTATATTTACAAACCTAACAAAAATGTTGGAAAACTAAAATACAAATGCACTGTAGCCCAAGCCTGAAATAAACTTCCCTCATAAATAAGAGCCATCCCTCACCTCATTCACTTTAAAAAGGAACGTAGACTGCCCCTGTCAGGACCCTACCTAACCATATTTACTTTTGTATTACCACTATTTCTTTATACAGTCATCTCACTCTACCACTTCATAATTTTCCTGCTTAACACCTAATTACACTCACTCACCTTAACTTCTACATTACTTGTATACCTGTATATAGTTGTAGCACTACATTAAGTTCATCTTTGTATTAGAAAGATATCTTTGTATTAGAATGATTTCATTGTATTCAAAACTTAATTGCTATTTAAGACCATTAAGATTTTCTGTTGCGCTATTTTCTATCCTGTACTGGAGCTTTTCTCCTCGGGTCTCCACTGAAAATGGGCTCCTGGCCCAGTTGGACTAACCCGGTTAACAAATGTCAAATAAATAAGTAAATAAATCCATCATATTTTATTGGTTTACTGAGTTACAGCTTCTTGGTTTGGACTCAGTATATCAGGGGTTTACATATTAGCAGCACATTCAGCTTCTCTACTTCTGCTGAGGTACCTTTTATACATTCTACCAGTGATCTGGAACTTATCTTTGCTGCAGCTTCATTTTCATACATTTCACTTTCACCTCTTTTTCTGTGTCATCTTAGACTTTACCCATTAATGAAAGATGAATCTTTCTGAGCTTTGTTTCATCAGTGGTTGGCACCTGGATCCCTGTTTCTACAACGCTTAAGACTTGCTGTTATTATACAGGTGTAGCAGATGATATTGCATTTTTGCTAGAAGAAGCTTATGTCTCGTACTCATTGTTGAAAATTGCAGGAGGTTGGAACATTTAATATGTAGCACTTAGGCTAACAAGTTTGCAGTCTGTTTTTCATACTAATTTCCTTTTAATCTTAGTGGATGGAGAGTACAGCTAAGTCAATGCTCCTTTCATGTTAATGATAAAAAAAAAAATGTTCTTCCTTATCACTGTTGTAGTATTCATAGCATAAGGGATCTACAGACAAGAATAGCCCAATGTATTCCAAAGCCTCTGGACTGTATAGACATCATACATCACACTTATGCCCCAGAGCAAGGCGTAGGGCATAAAGATGATGTACATACCTCAGAAATTCTTTACCACCAGTCTGAATGCTCCTTCTGTGCTGAGTTACCAAGCCATGTTTCGTGACCCATTGGGATTTTTTATCTATTTTTATTTTGGTGTGATTACTTGTCATCCAGAAAGGGAAAATGTCAGTGTGGGAGGCAGTTTCCCCATAAAGATCATCGTGAGCAGTGTCTGTTCTGTTTGGGTGCTTCTCACAACCGTACACAGTATTGTATCTGCTAAGCATTTTTCCCCAAGACCCATCAAAGTCATCTCTCCTCCTTGTCAGTTTACCTAGATTCATGGCCTGCAACATTCCTATGGTGCTGCTAGGCAAACTCCATTTGAGAAAACTACAGTGGTTCCTCAAGTCAGTGTGGCTTCAACACTGACCTCAACTGGATTTCCTAGTTACTTTCCTTCCATGCCTCAAAGTTGAACTTCAGTGGTGGATTTATCAGTTTTCTGTTAACCCAGGACTTCCTTTTCTGCAATTCCATCTCAGGAACTTTTTTCAGATGCTTCAGACAGGTTGTGGTGAGCCTCCTTTGGTTCCTTCAAGGTCCGGGGTCTCTAGCCTCCTCATCAGAGGTCAGATCACATCAACATAAAAGAGATGAGAGCTCTCCTTTTAGCTCTTCAGTCTTTCCATTCTCCTCTTTCTTTCCAGGACCTTTCAAAGTCTTCACAGTTGATACCACTATGATACGGTATAGCAGTAAGTGGGGGGGGGGGGGGGTACATGGTCCGATGCTTCTTTGCAGGTCTGCTGTTCAGGTTTGGGAATATAGCTGTCCAGTATCAAGTGACTCTTCAGGATGTCTACATTCCTTAAGAGTAAAATAGTGGCAGACGCCTTGAACAGGTTCAGTACACAGGCTCACAAATGGATGCTTCACAAAGATGTGTTTCTGGGCATTGTCTATTGGTGGGGTACTCCACAGGTAAATCTTTGTGCCTTCCTTCTGAACAGACAACTTCCTCTTTTCTGAGCAGGAGTCCCAAACCCTCTGGCTTAGAAGGTGTATGCACTATTTTTTTCCTTGGAAGGGGATGTTTCTCTACGCCTTCCCTCCCCTTGTGATTCTGAGGGTCCTGCTAAAGAATCAAGCAAGACTACCCAAAATCTTTCTGTTGACTCCCTTCTGGCCCAGACAGCGTTCATCCCCCCTTCTTCACTTAGCCAGGGCAGTCACCACACGTTACCTCACAAGGTGGGTCTTCTCACATAAGCCAAGGGATTTGTGATCCATATTCACTTATCCACTCTTCAACTGATGCTGTGGGTAGTAGAATTTTGAACCCTTTTAGGCACCTCTTTTCTGAGGACATGCTTTGGATTCTGCAGGATGCCAGGAAATCCACTACCAGGAAATCATATTTGTCCAAAAGGAAGAGATTTTTTTGTCTGGTGCCTTTCTCGTAAGCAGAATCCCTTTTCAGTGGGAATCCCTTTGGTTCTTTATGTGAAATGCTTCATGCTGGGTTGACATATTCTTCAGTTAAAGCTCGCCTTTCAGCTGTTTTTGCTTGTCTGCCCTTGACTGTGCTCCTCTTGCCTCTAGGATTGAGGTCAAATCATTTCTTAAAGGCATTCTAGACATCAAGCCTCCCAGGGAGCCTATTCTGTCTTCCTGGGACCTCAATTTTGTGCTTGAAAATTTGTCTCAGGCTCCTTTCGAGCCTACAGCTTTGGCTTTCAAGTAGTATTTGGAAGACTGTTCTTTTGGCCCTTGCTTCAGTTAAGAGTCTTTGAAATCTAGGCTCTTATGGCTGTTCTTCCTTTCTTGATTTTTTATAGGGACAAGGTGCGTCATTGTACTAAACCTTCTTTTATGCCCATGGAGGTTGAGTTGTCTCTTAATCAGTCTATTAATTTGCCCTCCTTTTTCACTTCTCCACAGTCTGAAACAATAAGTGAGAAGGTCACTGAAAAACCAATCCGTAAAAACAAAATGAAAACTCCAGCAAAGCTAGAACCTCCACTGTGTGACCTCCCAAGCCTCTTGTATCAGAGGCACATGGGATATATGCAAATGACCCTTATGAACATCAGGTGTTTCAGCTAATTGGCAATTCTGAATGCCCATGACTTTAGTCATTTTAATGGACAATTTCAGGCCAGTAAAGCCAAACGCCACTAGCTGTGGATATGCATATTTCGGCCTTATGACCTCGTCAGCACAGCACAAGCAGTATGTTTGACTAAGCATAAGAAACACGGGGCTATTATACCCAGCTGATATCCATTATCATTAGAGTCACTGCGAAAGTATCCCAAACAACAAACTAAAACAATAAGTGAAGAAGGTCACTGAAAAAACAATCAGTAAAAACAAAATGAAAACTCCAGCAAAGCTAGAACCTCCACTGAGTGACCTCCCAAACATTATGCACCCACTTCAAAACTTTACTAAAAGTGCACCTAAAAACATGCTGGCTATGCCCTTGCAACTCCCACTCTAATATCACCCACCCCATCCAACCACTGCCTTTCTTTCCACCCCACTAAGTACCTTGATTATAGCAAGCTTAGATGCTCATAAGCCTAGTACTTGTTATACAGCAGGAACTTCTTATTGTAACATTTGTTAATGTTTGTTATGTACTTCGTAGATAAAGATTCTAGTTGTCTACTGATGTACTATGTCCTTCATCTGTAAATATGTTTGTAATTAATTGCTGTGTTAAATTGTTAATCGCTGTGTAATCCAATGTAACTACTGTCTGTTTATTTTAACTGTGGAGCTTTTCTCCCCAGGCCTCCGCTGAAAATGGACCTATGTCCAGTCGGACACTCCCAGTCAACAAATGTAAATAAATAAAAATAAATAAATTGTATCAGAGGCACATGGGATATATGAAAATGACCCCTATGAACATCAGGTGTTTCAGCTCCGCAGTCTTGGATTTGCTTAGGCAGCTCAGGTATTATTTGGATAAGACTAAGGCCACTTGCAAACCTTTGCAACTTTGTTTCCTTTCATCCCAGATCTCAAGGTTTGGCTGTTTCTAAGCAAACCATATCCTCCTGGATCTCCAAGGCCATTTATTTTTGCTATTCCTTTTATGGTAAATGTCTTTCTACCTGTGCAAGGGCCCATTCTACTAGAGCTGTTACCTCAGTGCCTTTTTCAAAGGTTTGGATCCAATTCCATCCTTGAGGCTGTGTTACTTGGACCTATCTCTGCCTGCTGTAAGCATTATAAGCTGGACGATGTTTCCTAGACAAGAACTGGGTTTGCCAGAGCTATCCTCCATGGGTTTTTAGAGGGCTGTTGTGTGCCTTCCTCCTCCCAACTTTCCTCTTGAGCTTTTATACTCTGCCTTATGTTAAGAATGCTGCAACAGTGATATGGAAGGACATCCTACAGTTGTATAAAAACTTACCATAACCGTAGATGACCTTCTATTCACTGTTGCATAACTCCCTCCCTCCTCCCCCTTCTTGCTTTCCTGGCCAGGGATTCTTTTCTTTTTCTCCTTCTGGATGTGCATGTTCCTCCTGGTCCTTAGGGATATTCTGTTCCTCCTGGGTTTTTTCGGTTCTGAGGTGTGTGTGTGTGTCTATATGTCACCCTTATGGCCCTATGCCTTTCCTTGTCTCTAAATTACAAAGGCTTTGGTATACTGACCGGACATTGAGCTATCCTTAGCAGATCTCTTATGTTACGAAAACTGCAGTAGTGCATAAAAGGACTTCCACTGTTGCGGTAAGATTTTACACAACTGTACTTTCCATCTTCTGTAACCAGCAGTACTTGCACCACAGGCATTGAGTGCTTGTCAAAACCTTTCCTAAGTTGTCAGGAAGCCCTTCTCCTTTCCATCTTGTGTCATTCATTCTTGTACCTTTCTGGATCTTCTTTGTTGCACTTAAGGAGCTAACAGTCCATGCTACTCACCTTTTATAGTAATTGTTTCAAGGGTTTCAGTACTTTTAGTGGACGGCACAGTGGCATAGCGGTTGCTTTATTGCCTCACAGCAAGAGGTTCTCTGGTTTGATTCTCGGCTGGGGTGCCTTCTTTGCGGAGTCTGCATGTCCTCCCTGTGTTTGTGTGCATTTCTTCTCCCACACTACAAAGACGTGCGATTGGAGCTTTTCTCCCCGGGCCTCCACTGAAAATTGGATTGTTCCAAGTCTGACTTTCCTGGTAAACAAATGTTAAATAAATAGTGAACACAAAGCTCTTCAGTTCTTTCTCATCTTTTTTTTTTTTCTTTCGGAGACTATTATTTTGACATATTTTTTGTGATATTCATCACTTTTCCTTCTGAAAGGTTTGGACCTGACGGCTTAGTAGTGCCATTCCACCTGCTGATAGGCACTCAGAGTGCCGGTTTTGTTTGGTTAGTACACATCCTGAAAGATATCACAGGATTACTTGGGAGAAACCTTTACTGTAGCTCCTCTACCCCAAGCATCTCGGCCTTGTTTGATTTCCATCTTCCCCCAAGAGTGTGCTGTTTTGGCAGAGACTCCCAAACCAGACCATTATTCTCTACTACAGCCTTGAAAAAAAAACTCCTGCATATCAGAGCCTTGCTATCCAGCCCCTACAGTCACATGGTGTTTATAGGTTTGGGGAAGACTCCTCCCATTATCTTTCTGGTGCTCACCTTTGTGAAGCAAGTAATGTATTTTTGTAGCATGATCTGGCTAAAAATGTGCCAGGAGGCATTGTCATATGAGCCTTTCCAGGAAAAGTTGCTGATCCAGATATGAAAACCTTAGTCTGCTTTATGTACACTACAACCAATAGAGCTACCTGAACCATAGGATTTGGCATTTCAGTTTGTTTCACTCCTTGAATTGCCTGACTAATTTTGCAAATGACAGCACCTTTTCTGGTCCTCATTTTTCAGGAGGGAAGTCCACCAGCACATAGAAAACATGGTAAAGTAAGGCAAAATCCTTACCCTTGTGAATGGCAAGTTCAGCCCTCTACACTGTTCCTTTTCTCAAATGCAGAAGAGCCATGGCATGCAGCAAAAGGCAACAAGAACTCGCTGCTCTGAAACAGCAAAACAACCAGTCTAACTTCTGCGAGTTGGTATTCCCAAATGCAAGGATTCTTTGCAGTTTCCAGGAGGCTGTAGTCCTCCTGCAGGTGGGCTGCAGCTTAACTGTCCCAGTCTGGAGATGAGGTAATCAGTGGTTGAATTTCCTTCCACTTATCCATTTGAAGGTAAATAGCCAAGGGCTGGTGAGATTGGAGTAGATTTGTCTGCAGTGAGATGAACCACATCTTTTTATTAGAAATGTGCTTTTTCCTGGTGAATACTTGGTGGTGGTCTGCCATGTGTCCTTGTTGTACTTTGAGTATTTATATTGTTGTACTTTGAGTATTTATATTGTAGTGTGAATGTACATTGATGTGACAACCCAACCCCATCTAAAAAATTGGGGGGAAGGGGTTAATCATAATGATGATGTAGTGCTGCTTATTATAACTTCTGCCATCCATTCAACTATCCCCACTGAAGCCCACTTCTCTGCTATTTACCTTGCCCATTTTTTAATTTGTTTCTTTAATTTTATTAATTTGTTAACTAAGTAGGCCCATTTGACATGTGTCCCTTTTCTGGAGAAGTCTGAGAGAAGTGTCTGTTTAAATGACTTGGTTATAGTCCCACAGTAAGAAGTCAGAGGTGAAAGGAATCATATCCTCTATCATGGACTACAGGAAGCAGCTGAGAGCTATAAATCTTATGCAGCAGCTGGAAGGTAACTGCCCTGTTAACAAATGCCAAGGAATTAATTATTTTGCAGAAAGGACCCATCTAACACATCCCAACTCATCGCAAGGCAAAGTTATTTCTGATGCTAAAGAAAACCAAAGGCTTCAAGGCAATACTAGATTTTGCAGCTTAAATTCCTTTGTCTAGAGTGAAACTTTTGAACCCAGTGTATTATGTCCTTTCAGATTTGTCAGGAGATTGGACCTTTAAAGTTCCTGCTGCACATAGACATCACCAGGGAGTCCAGAAGATACTTATGCTTCCTGGTCAGAACCAGTCATTGTCAATTTCGGACTCTGCCATTTAACATCTGTTCTGATCTCCAGTTGTCACAAAGTGTTGTATCAGTTGCAGCAACTCAGCAGAAACTACAGAGAAACAAGATTTTTCCTTACTGCGATTAGCTTCTGTTTTCTCTTCATGGAAGCTCTGTTCAGCACAGGGAATTTTTTACTCAGACCTTTCTATTTCCAAGAGATAATGGAAAATCTTACAAAGTTCCAGTCAAAAGCAACTTGAACTGTACTCCTTATTAGATGTACCCCAGGTGCTATTCCATATCAGGTATGCTTACCCAAGGCATGCTGTTGATCCGATAGAATGAAGTAGCACCGTTTTTCATCTCAGTCTGTCAGCAGGCATTTACCTTAAGACACTGGGAGTAATGGCAGAGTCCATAGTTTTGGTACAGCAAGCTGTGCTTTACGTTAAGGGTCTACCTGTCCCCAGAGTGCTCATATTTAGTGGTGGTTGGACACAAGTTGGAAACTCCTTCCAAGTGCAGACCCCTAAGGCATCAGTCACCATGGATGCATGTGCTGTAGGTTTTTTTGTCGGGCGTCACCAAACTTGGGAAATAGTCTGCAATGCCTGTTTGTCAGCATGTTAAACATGAAGGTAGTAGTTCTGATGACCTATCGATACATGGCAGTTATGCAGCACGTCAACAAACAAGTGGGACTATGTTACAACCGTTTTGTCAGGAGGTATTGGGAGCCTGATAGTTAACCCTTCAGTCCATCTGCTTCTTTATCTAGCAGGCAGGCTTCACTATTGCTTTCTAATGCTTCACTGTTGCTTTCTGATGCTTCACATATGGTCTCTGAGCTTCTCAGTAAAATGAAAACAATTCATTGTCTCTGGGTAGACCACAGCATGTCTTTGCATCTCCTCCTTGCATCAACTTCTCAAAATAATTTTCCCTTATCCATTCTCCAAGGCTCTGCCCAAGGATGGTGTTTTATACATGTGGTCCCTGGCCTTTGTATTTCCTTTGATGGTAGGATTATATCAGAAATAGACTTCCCAAGACTGTTGTTTGGCTCTTAATCTTCTCCTCCTGGCCTTATAACTTCCCCCATTTCATCCTTAGCGTCTGTAGATGTCATTATGCCTGCATTCTTTTAAGGTTCAACTCTCTCATCCTTCAGGCAGATCTCATCCAAACAGTTATTGTCTAAAACTGATAGAATGATTTCTTCAATTCCAGAAATAGCCAACAATCTGGCCTTTTCAAGCACCTTTTACATAGAAAGCTTGTAATGCTAAATTGATTTTTATTTATTTTTTTTTAATTTGGGTATTCTTAATGGTTTAACTAAATCTCATTTTTAGCCTTGTTTTCTGGACTACAAGTCAAGCCATGGATGATGATCTTCGTTTTTCACTGTTGCAGTCATTACATTTGGGTAATCTGCTGGCAGGTTGCCCTCAGTCGGCCTGAATTCCAAAGTCTGGGGTCCTGCGTTGGTTGCTGTCTTCTCTTCCATGACTTCAGGTCGTCATGGGTATAAAACATGTGGCCGACGCCATTTTCTTTAGTCTTTCTTGCCGCACTGTGCCCAAAGCAGAAGCATTTCGCAAGTGCCGGTCAGCCGAGTACTGAAATATTCGAGTTTGAGTTTCAGATCCGAAGTCTAAAGCTAAGTACCCCATTGGGGAAACTTTTTTCTTGCTTTTTACCGATGTCAGAAAAAGTTAATAATTGTATTACTTGTGGGAAGCAAATGCCTCATAAGGATTACCATTTCTACTGTATTCCTTGCCTAGGTCCTGATCACAACATGCCTGGCTGTCGGTTTTGTGCTAGATTTAACCAACGCACTATTAAGCATCTGTATATTTTTGCATCAAAGTATTTTGGAAACAGATTTAACTACCCAGAAATGTCGTCAGATAGCAATCCGACTACCTGAGTACATAAAAAACACAAAGAAAAGGACAGAGAAAGACAGTCGAGATCCAAAACCGATGAAGCTTCTCCTAAGCCAGTCGCCGGTACTCCGTGAGGAGCTTTCGCAGCCCCTGATACCTGCTACCTTCGAGTCGCAGGCCTCTACCGACACCCATGTGGAGTCCGGCATGCCGCAAGATACTCAAGGTATTGGACTGACGGATGTATCTCCCTCGGATGGGTCTGGAGCCGCTAAGCAGGCATTGACTTCTGAGGGTGTATTCAGACCTCAACATTTGTATATCACACTGACGACAGCTGCAAAACCAAAGACAAAAGCAACTTCTAAAACTAAAAAACCGGCGCATGAGCCACGTGCACAGGCCTCTATGCCTAAAAATCAGATGATCAAAATGGCTGAAGACCTTATTACCTTGATCAGGGGTACCCATCCCCCTCCAGATAAGAGGCCTAGGCAAGACACTGATTATGAATCTTCAGATCAGGTTTCTATTTCTTCTGATTCCTCTTCTGATCAGGAATTATCTATACCTCCCTATGATTCTGATTCTGATGCTGAGGAGTCTATTCCATCTGCATCTCCTGAGGATTATTCATTTGGAGAAACCTTGCATACTTTGAGGGAGCATTTTCACTGGGAGAGTCAAGACTTCTCAGAATCAAAAAAGAGGCTCAGGGATTTCCTTCTCCCTCAGCACAAGCCTTTAGCCATTCTCCCTGTTTTAGACATTGTGGATGATGTGTTTTCGGAGTCAAGCTTGACCCCTGACTCCTTACCTCCGGCTCCCAGTAAGCCTGACAGATATCACAGGGTCCCTGACTCACATAAATTTTTATTTAGAAACCCTGCTGCTAATCCTGAAACTATTTCACAGGGTCCAAAGGGAGTTAAGGCCTCAACAGCAAAAAATCCTACCCCCTCTGACAGAGATTCAAGGACACTAGACAGATGGTGAAAAAAGGTTTATACATCTGCAACCTTGGCTATCAGGGCCTTAAACTGTCAATTTTCTATGCTAAAGTACCAACAACATGTTATGGGATTGCTGAAACAGAAAATGATGTTGATTTCAGAATGCGCAAAAAATAAAGAATTGCAGGAATTATTGCATGCAGCTGAACAAGTTGGAAAGCATACTTTGCAATGTGGTTTTGATTTTTAGAGGCCTCCTGCAGGGCCGCAGTTACTGGATCTGTGATTAGGAGGCATGCCTGGTTAAAGGAACAAAATTTGCCTGATCATGTTAAAGCTAAATTGCTAGATGCACCTTTACAGCATGATTCTCTGTTTGGTATTAAGGCAGAAGAGGTTTTAAAGAAAATGGAAGACAAAGCTAAGTCTATGCAAACTGTTAGACTTCTTCCAAGTGCAACCACCAAGATTCAGTAGACACTGGCCTACAAAAAATTGGTCCTTTCCTGTGTCAGACAGAGCTCAAAGGGGCAAATCCAGACGCCCTAAGGGTTCCAGATACCAGGCACAAGATTTATACAGGTCAAAGCAATGGGGGCGCTTCCACCTCCAAATCTGGAGGAGATGAAGCGCAAACCTACAGAAAGCAGTCCCAATGACTTTCCTCTGCCTACACCAAGCACTTATCTTTTGGCAGCACCCATAGGGGGAAAATTTGCACTTTTTGCTCAAAATTGGCAGTTAATAACCCAGGACAAGTGGGTACTAAACATTGTATCACAGGGATACAGATTCCATTTCCACACTCTGCCAATGGCAAATGGTTGGCCAGATCTGCCAAAAAATCAATGGGCAGAGGCACAGAAACAGGTTACGTCCCTCATGGATATGGAGGCCATTCAGACAGTACCAGAACAGGAAAAAGGACAAGGTTTTTACTCACGACTGTTCTTGGTACCCAAAAAGGACAAGGCCTGGCGGCCAATACTGGATCTATCGATTTTGAACACATACCTGGACATTCCAAAATTTAAAATGCTGACTTTGCAGCAGCTTCTGCCCATGCTGGGCAAGAATGCTTGGCTGGTGACTTTAGACCTAAAAGAGGCATACCTGCATGTCCCAATAAGACAATCTTGCAGAAGATACCACAGATTCAAGGTTGGCTTAATGCATTACCAATTCTCTGCACTGCCCTTTGGCTTATCTACTACGACCAGGGTGTTTACAAAGTGCTTGGCACCAGTAATTGCATTTTGAAGACAAAGAAGTATACAAATATATCCTTACTTGGACGACTGTCTCATTCAAGCAGAGAACAAGGATACTCTTCTTCGACATCTGGCGTTTGTGAAAAGGCTTCTAACATGCCTAGAGTACACAATAAACGAAAAGAAATCACAACTGGTACCCTCTCAAAAGATAACATTCCTGGGTGCAAGCTTGGATACAACTGCCCAGATGGCTTACCTCATGCCAGACAAGCAAATGCAACTGACTTCTTACTTCAAACTAATGGCAACAAAAACCCAGTCTTCTGCAAGACAAATTCTGCAGGCACTGGGCTTCATGGCATCCTGCATCCTACTGATTCCATATGCAAGACTGCATATGAGGAAACTTCAGTGGTACCTAAAAAGTTTATGGAGTCAACATTCACACAGTCTGGAAACAATGATTCCTCTCATTCCCTTTCTGCAACAGGAGTTTCTTTGGTGGGCAAAGGCATGTCACCAAAACACGGGATGGCCCTTCACAATACCCCCTGCCAGCCAAACCCTAACAGACACATCAGATTATGCCTGGGGGGGGCCCACATGGCAGGAAGATGCATTCAGGGCTTATGGACACAAAAACAAATGCATCTACATATCAACCAGAAAGAGATGCTAGCTGTTCAAAATGCCCTAACAGCCTTCAAGGACTTACTTCATCCAGGACAACTACTGATAAAGACGGACAACACCACAGTCATGTGGTATATAAACAAGCAAGGGGGCACGCACTCATACCCCCTTTTCAGATTAGCCATGGCACTGTGGGACACAGCTTTGACCTACCAAATACATCTTCAAGCTCAATTCCTGCCAGGAAAACAAAACACTCTGGCAGACGATTTAAGCAGAAACCTTGTGGATCGCCACGAGTGGAAACTAAATCCACAAGTCTTCAGTGTGATAACAGAGAAATGGGGGAGCCCAGACATAGATCTATTTGCTTCTCCTCAAAATTATCAATTGAAAAGATTCTGCACAAGGACTTATCACAGACAAGCATGGAAAGTGGACGCCCTATCCATCAGTTGTAAAAACCTATCAGTTTATGCCTTTCCTCCTCTGCCTCTTCTACCCAAGGTCCTCCTAAAAGTCAGACAAGAGAAGCCAAAGATATTAATTGCCCCGGACTGGCCCTGCCAATACTGGTACCCAATCCTAAGGAACTTGTCTCAATACCCAGCTTGGACCTTGCCTCAAAGACCACAACTACTGTCCCAGCAAAACAATCAGATCCTGCACAATCAACTACAAACTCTGAACCTGGCAGCATGGCTAATCATGTAGTCATACAAACAACACCTCTCAGTAAAGCGGTGATGGGTGTCATTTTGAAAGCCAGAATGTCTAGTACTAGAAAATCTTATGCTGACAAATGGAAGAGATTCTGTGCTTGGAATCAAACACAAGGAACTGATACAGCAGAACCAAATATTCCTCAGATATTACAATATTTAAGTGAGATGTTGGACAAAGGTCTATCTTTCTCATCAATCAAAATCCATGCCTCTGCCATTTCGGCTCATTACAATACATAGCCACCAATCTTTTCTCATCCTTTACTAAAGCAGTATCTTAGAGGAGCCAAAAATTTAAGGCCTCCTAGAAGATCACCATTACCTGCATGGGACCTCAATTATGTGTTGGAAAAGTTCACCCTGCCTCCATTTTAACCAGCTGCTGCTGCTGATCTAAAGTTCTTATCATGGAAAACAGCTCTGCTACTAGCAATTACTTCAGCAAAAGGAGTTTCAGAGCTACAGGCCCTCATGGCTGTAGAGCCTTTTCTCATATTTTACCCAGACAGGGTGTCTCTGAGGACAAATCCTACCTTTATGCCTAAGTTGGTTTCCAGTGTGGCTCTTAACCAAACAATTCATCTGCCAACTTTTTATCCAACTCCGCAGAACAAGAGGGAGAGAATTCTGCATTCCTTGGACGTACACAGACAGCTAAGATTCTACTTGAGCAGCTCTAAGAAAGCTCTAAGAAAAACTGAGCAATTACTAGTGTCATATGCTGCAGGATCAGAAGGAAAGGCTATTTCAAAGCAGACAATTTCAAAGTGGATAAGCCACTACATCCGTTTCTGCTACTTACACCATGGTAAACATGTGCCCAAGGGCATTAGGTCTCATTCCACCAGAGCTGCAGCTACTTCAGCAGCCTTTCTTAGAGGAGTACCAACCAAAGACATTCTAGAGGCTGCTACTTTTAGTTCTGTTCACACCTTTACAAAGCATTACCACTTGCCTCTCTACTCTATGTCCAGGGCAGGCTTTGCCACTGCAGTGCTGCAGGGCCTAATAGCAGCACCTAATGCTGTTTAGCTCCAGCCTCCCAACCATAGCTTTGAGATTCTACCCAAATGTAATGACTGCAACAGTAAAACACAAAGAACATAGTACAGTTGTGTACACGTACCATAAATGTAGATGTTAGAGTGTATTCACTGATGCAGTCCAGGTTACCCTCCCGCCATCCCCCTGTCATTCTCAAGTTAATCTTTCCTTCTCTGTCTTCTACAACCTATGTGGTGTATTTGCTTGTAGATGAAGGTAAAGTTTATATTGATGCATGTATATATATCTGTATATATATATATATATATATATATATATATATATATATATAAGTTTGCTACCTTTTTGGGGGCACCTGACATCGGGGGAAAGAAAAACTAAAGAAAATGGCGTTATCTGCATGTTTTATACCCCTGACGACTTGACGTCATGGAAGAGAAACAGCAACTGACGCAGGACCCAGGACTTTGGAATTCAGGCCGACTGAGGGCAACCTGCCAGCAGATTACCCAAATGTAATGACTGCAACAGTGAATACACTCGAACATCTACATTTATGGTAAGTGTACACAACTGTACTTTCTTCCATCAAAAATGGTTTAACTATCATTTCTAGTTTTCATTCCGGAGTGGACTTTTCTGTTCCCTTAAATTCTTTTTTCCTGACACCTTTTACATCAGGCCCTCCATTCAGAATTAATTTCTACTTCTGGTCATATGCTCAGAAAGCTTGACATTTCTTCCACTCAAATCCATTGTCGCTTCAGAGTTAAAGTACTTCTCCTGGAAGACCCTGTTTGTGGTGGTTATTACTTCACCTTGGAGGAGTTCTGAATTGCAGACTCTGTAAAAGTTCCCAACTTTGTGTTAGGTAAAAAAACGGTAATGCATTTAATCAGTGCTCCATTTCTGGAAATGCAGGCCACAAGTTCAAGTTTAAATAAGACCATCAACGTACCCATTTTCTTTCCAGTTATGCAAACAGTAGGGAGAATCTCTTTTTCAATCCATGTATGGAAATGCATAAGCAGTGTAGGTTCATTGTAGATGGAAGTAAACCATTCCACAAGAATGATCAAGTTTGGTCATAATGTTTCTACGCTCACCATTTCTAGGTGATTAGCCAGCTCCATAGAATTATTTCGTGTTAAACATGGCAAGGACCTAACAGCCCCAGGGATCCATTCTTCTGGAGGTGTAGCTGACCATGCTGCCTTTTTTTTGGACTGCATCCTTAGATGTTGTCACATGCGGTGGTCTCTTAATGCCTTTGAAAGGCACTGCAAGCCGGATGTGATGTCCTGGTATAAGTCTTTGATTAGGGTCTGTGGTATGTTTTCATGAGGATTTCCACACTGCAAAATTAGCTAGTATGTCTGCCATGCTGTTTACAGAGGATGGACATCTTAATAGTCAAAGTTGCATATGTTCTGTAAAGGAAGAGCAGAAGTTACGCCCTCCATAACATTGCATCTCCACCCCCCATCCCACCCCCGTACTCTAGCTTAGTCTACTTCTGTCCCTCCTCTTCACTGCTGAACACTATAACTATAGATCTGCAAAAACAAGCATGCATATTGCATGGTGGAAAAAGAAGAGGGTTGTTAGCATCCTGAAAAAGTTTTATCAGCAGAATGTTCCTGATGCATCATTAGTCTTGCTGTTTCTGGAGGATGGGGCCCTCTTACTGATGTGTCATTTTGGTAAGTGCATAACTTTCATTTACTTATAGATTTGGTTGATATTTTAGACGTTATTTTAGAGTGGTGTCATTTCTGGTGTGCTTTAAAAATATTATATAAACCATAGGAATCAAGGCATGATAAGGAGAAATCGGAAAAGAAGGAAAAACGTGACAGCGGTGGAGGAAAAGAAGAGAAAAAACAATATCCTTTTTGCTGCGTTTTCCCTTTATGATTTTATGTTCTTATCAGATTCTGTAAGTTGCTATTTAAAGAACTGAAGCATGTGCATGTTCTTGTGCCAAAATGTAGGGAGCTTAGCTTGAAGCAGAACTGTGAGGTATCTAAAGGGTCTTGTGTAATATGCTGAAACCAGCAGCATGAAGCATCTGTATGTTTCATCCTTACTCTAAACAGACAACCTTGACCCCATAATAAAATTATCTGTAGGCCTAAAATGTATTTTTGCTTTTATGGACACATCTTAAAAGGAAAGAAATCTTAGTTTTATTTAAATGTTGCCCAGTAGGGTAATAGCTGTTCATCCAGGTTTAAGAGAAAGATGTAAGCAAGCAGTGGGGAAGTAATAGACCGCTTCAGGTGCTGTGAAGCCTGTGCCACATGTCATGGGCCCCTTCATCCACAGAAAATGTGTTTCTCTACAATGCCCACCCTGGAAGGCATTATTACAGTTAGAAAACAAACTTTGCTTTTGTTTCTTTGTTGGGTTTGTATTTTTTTTTTTTAATTTAAGGGATGCTTTTGTTTTTGTTTTTTTTTGGCATTAGTAGTTCCTTTTTGTTTATAGTGGAATAGTTCACATATTATACTTTTAGTAATGGTTAGAAAATAGGGAATGTGTGTACTTGGATTGCAGATCTCCTTGTCTTTTTTTTGAGTCTTGTGTTTGTATATGTGTTAGTCTGTATATTTTAAAAATATTTCAGAGAGCAGCTTTTGGCATTATAGTACATCTGTGACTGGAGCTGTGTCATTTTGCTTTGGATTTTTTCAGACAGAGCATAATAGTTTAACAACGTAGTGCTAAATAAGAGCTTTATTGAAATACCTAAACTGTACTGTTTTGATTGGGATGGGAAACTGCTGTACTACTACTAATGGGGTAGAATTCAAGTGGAGCTGTGACAGTTTGTATTGCAGTTTATAGCAAAGGACATGCAATGTGAGTATTTTAAATTAATCCTGACATTTTCTGTGTGGGTTGGAGCTGTGGCATCCCACTTTTCACTTTACATGAAGGAACTAGTATTGGCATCTGGCACTATTCACTGGCAATAAGCACTATAGTAAAAGTGTACTAACACTAGAGCTATGACACTTTTGAGGGTTCCTAGTGAGGCTATCACATTTTGCATTGTGCTTTATAGCAGTGGAGAAGTAAGATAAAAAGTAGGTTTTATTTGTTACATAGTGCCAGAAGTGTCTTTTTTCAACTTCAAAGTACCATTTCACAGCTTTCAAAATAACAGTCAAACTGGAATGGATGCTAGTCTGATGATCTTGAGAGTTTAATTAGCAGCTGGTAAGAAACTTAACATCTGACTGATTTGAGACTGTAAAGGGTGTCTGTTGCCTCGGCTTTTGTGGAGAATTAACATCCCGATGTTTCTGTGGTTTACCAAATCACTTTAAAAGCATATTGAAAGGCTGTTTTCTCAATATTTGTACCTTAGTAATAGAAGACATAACATCTTTGAAAATACAGTAAGAACACTGTTCTGAAATGTGCCAAGTCGTTGAGTTCTGTACTAATGTCAAGAATGACACTCTAAGAAGCACTTAGAATTAGAACCCTGGTAAGGATTTTTATTTGTATAAGTTAAGATTTGACCCATGGCTCCTTTTTCAGCTGTCATCTGTTACAACAGCAAAATGAAAATAGCACTAAATCAGTAATAAGGGTAGCAGATGAACAATATTTGAACACTGTGCAGTAAAGTATAAGATAGCTACCACAAGAGCAATGTACGGAATTTTAATGCATCATCTAGTTTTACTGTTGTAATGCAGGCTTTGCATTTTGATGCACTTTTTTGTTAAAAAGTTGTGATTAGGTTGATTTGCTATTCTGTGCCTGCTTCTTGCAGTGATGGAGTAATGACTACAGAATGCAGAATATTAAGATTTATTTATTTTTGCAAAGTCTGGATGTTTGTGTACTTTAATGCCAAAGATGTGCACATTAGATGTTATGCTGTCACTTTTCTTCAGAATCTACAAGTGCCATTTCTTATACAGAAGTAAATGACAGGCAAGCTCAGAGTAAGCAATTCTTTGTGGTATCGTGCTCTACAACTGTTATTTTTATTTATTTGCATTTTTAGACAAGGGCAGAGCAGTGATCGGTATGGACCGTATTCATACTCTGCCTAGGAGCATTGTCTGGTTAAGTGACTTGTTCAGAGTCACACACAGTAGGTAAATAGAGACTAAGGGAGCCTCACGAGTTTTTTTGCTGTAAAATGTTTTTCTTATTTGCCTCACTGTTCTAGTCTCAAGTTATTAGACCAAGTCAAATCACCATTAAATTACAAGAATGTGGTATCTAATAATGCTTTAATTAAAGGTGACATAAAGTTAGTCACATCATCCTAAACGTTTGTAAGTCACAGGGTATAATGCTTTGGTAGTAAGCTTGTTATGGTGATTCAGTTTTCTAGTATGTATTGGTATTTGGTATTTCCTGCCGTTGACTTCTGAACCCCTTTCAGTACAGGCATGGAATAAGAAAAGGCAGAGAAGAATTGTAATTTGGTGCCTTTTAGAACCTGATACAGTGGAATTGTTAATTGTTGTTGCTTTAGCAATCCAAAAACTGTAATGGGCTTTCACAGCTGTGAAACATTTTCTGGGGTACTTCACCAAAGGGCCTTGGTGATTAATTCTGGTAGTAACCGAGTGTTACATTCTGTTGATAGAAGACTTTTTTTTATATGAAATGTATTGTACTTTTTTGTGTTTTATACATGCATCATTGTGGGTTTGTAGTTCTGCCTGATTAAGTAATATTTTGTCTGAACCGAATGCATAGGTAAACCACTTACTTTTCTCTGCAGTAATTGTATACCATTTAGGTATACAAAATGATTATGCAACATTCAAGTTGTGTACTTCCTTCTTTGCCCCATTGCCTGCATATAGTGTTTCTTTTTAGTATCTTCTTTTCTACTGTTTTTTCTTAACAATGTGTCTACTCATAAATCATCTGATAAGCATAGATAATACAGAATGGTTAAGGTAAGTCCTTTTTTTTTACTTTTTGAATGTACAAATATAAATAAATAAAAATGTTACTATAGTAAAACATTGAAAATTAATGTGGGTTAACCTGTGATCTGATGTCAGATGTTCTTCGTGTTTCACTGTTGCAGTCATCACACTTGGGTTATCTGTCTGCAGGTCGCCCTCAGTCTGCCTGAATACCCGAGTCTTGGGATTTCTGCGTCGGATGCTGTCGCCTCTTCCATGACGTCAGGTCATCAGGGGTATAAAACATGCAGCTGACGCCATTACATCAGTCTTTCTTGCTGAAAAGAAGCCCAGAGTAGAAGCAGTTCGCAAGTGCCGGTCGGCCACTACCTAAAATTTTCATTTGTTCGAGTTTCAGACCTGAAGTCTTCTAAAGCTAAGTACCCCGTTGGCGATTCTTTTTTCTTGATCTAACCGATGTCAGAAAAAATTAACAATTGTCTTGTCTGTGGAAAGCAAATACCTCACAGAGATTTTCATTCTTACTGCGTCACCTGTTTAGGCCCAGACCATGACGTCCCTAGCTGTCTGTTTTGTGCCTTGTTTAACACCCAAACCATTCGTCATCGGGCTATTTTTGTAGCAAATTCTTTCACTCTCGTTCTCCGTTTTCTGAAATGGCTTCGGTAAGCCATCCGACTACCGATTTTCCGAAAAAGAGCAAAGACAAAGTCAGAGACAGACCACATAGGTCAAAAACTGCCAACGACGCTTTCGCTAAGCTTGTTTCCAGCCTGCAGGTACTCAGTGAGGTGCCTTTGCAGCCCTTAATGCCCGCTTCTACAGATTTGCAGGCCTCTGCTGAGACCCATTCGGAGTCCGGTATGCCACGAGATGCTTCTTCGACTATGGAACCTGCGGATGTCTCTACCTTGGATGGTTCGTGAGCCGCTGTGCAGGCACTGGCTTCTGAGGGTGTATTCTGATCTACCAATATTCATATTAAACTGACAACTTCATTTCCTAATAAAACTACCGAGTTTCTCAGGCCCAGAGTTCGCACTACACCTAGAAAACTGACGTCCAAAGCGCATGCTCATCCTCCCATGCCACAAAAACAAATGCTTAGAATGGCTGAAGACCTTATTACTCTAATTAGGGAAGCCAGCCTTCCCCTGCCAAAAGACAAAGAATTGAATTCCCTTCTGATTCTACAGCCCAGGAGTCTGATGACTCTGACCCTTCTGATTATCAGGACATACCCTTATCTACCTATGAGGATTCAGATGCAGAGGAATCCATTCTCTCTGCCTCCCCCCCAGAGGATTTCTCTTTTGGTGAAACCTTGCATACCTTAAGAGAGCATTTCCGCTGGGAATGCCAGGACTATCCTCAGTCCAAAAAGAGACTCAGGGAATTTTTAGATTTGCCTGAGCACAGGCCTCTAGCTATACCCGCTGTCCTGGATATTGTAGACTGTGTCTTCTTGGAGTCCAGTCTTACTCCTGACACTTTACCACCAGCTCCAAGAAAACCTGACAGGTACTACAGAGTACCTGATTCTCACAAATTTCTTTTTAAGAATCCTACTGCGGATCCAGAGACAATTTCCCAGGGACCTAAAGGTATTAAGTCTACTACAGCCAAAAACCCTACCCCTTCAGACAGGGATTCTAGAACTTTAGAAAGATGGGATAAAGAAGGTATGTACCTCTGCAACTCTTGCCATTAGAGCTTTGAATTGCCAGTTTCACATGTTGAAGTACCAGCAACATATAATGGAACTAATTAAACAAAAAATGGTGTTACTTCCAGATTGTGCAGAAAATAAAGATATACAAGAGTTAATGCATTCTGCAAACCAAGTTAGTAAACATATTTTGCAATGTGGGTTTGATGTCTCAGAAGCATCTTGCAGGGCTGCTGTCACTGGGTCTGTACTGAGAAGGCATGCTTGGCTAAAAGAACAAGTCTTGCCTGACCATGTCAAAGCAAAATTACTAGATGCTCCATTAAATCAGGAGCGTTTGTTTGGCACAAAAGCAGAAGTAGTTCTTAAAAAGATGGAAGAAAAAGCTAAATCTATGCAGACAGTCAAAGATTTCTTACAGGTGCAGCCACCTAGATTCAATAGGCATTGGCCTTCAAAAATCTGGTGCTTTCCAGTCCCTCTCAGTCCAAACACAGGAGAAACGGACCACCAAGACTACAGTCTCAGGGTATGCAGAGATCTAAACAGTGGAGCGTTTCCACCTCAAAACCAGGGAGTGGTAAGCCACCCCATTATGGAAAAATTTCACAATGACTTTCCAATTATCCTTCCCAGCCATGCCCAAGTACTTGCGCCCCTATTAGGAAAACTCGCCCTTCATGCAAAAAACTGGATGTCCATTACTCAGGACCGATGGGTTCTAAACATTGTATCCCAGGGATACAGATTCTACTTCCACTCACTGCCAACATCAAGCGGGTTGCCAGACCATCCTCCAAACCAGTGGGTAGAGGCTCAAAAGCAAGTACTTTCCCTTCTCCATATCAGGGCTATTCAACCTGTTCCAGTAGAACAAAGGAAGATAGGGTTTCTACTCCAGACTGTTCCTGGTGCCCAGAAAAGAGAGCTCTTGGTGCCCTATCCTGGATCAATCCTCAACACCTTTCTGGTGGTCCCAAAATTCAGAATGCTTATGCTGCAACAGCTTCTTCCTGTGCTAGCCAGGGATGCCTGGTTAGTCACCCTAGACTTAAAAGAAGCTTATCTGCACATCTCCATAAGGGAGCCTTGCAGAAAATATCTACGTTTCAGGGCAGGCTGTGTATGCACTATCAGTTCTCTGCACTTCCCTTTGGCTTATCTGCTGTGCCCAGAGTATTCACAAAATGCCTGGCTCCAGCCATTGCATACTGCAGGCAGAGAAATATTCAAATCTACCCATACTTGGACGATTGCCTGATTCAGACGGGCAGTCAGGAATTGCTACTTCAGCACCTGGCATTTGGAAAAAGACTTCTAACTTCACTGGGATACACCATCAACGAAAAGAAATCACAACTGGTGCCCATCCAACAAATTGTATTCCTGGGAGCAAGCTTGAACACAACTTCCCAGATGGCATTTCCTCACTCCAGAAAAGCAGGTCCATTGGACAAACTATTTCAAACTAATGGCCAACAAAACCCAGCTATCTCCAAGGAAAATACTGCAAGCGCTAGGGTTCATGGCCTCATGCATTCTGCTAATTTCATATGCAAGACTGCATATGAGGAAACTTCAAAGGTACTTAAAAAGTCTCTGGTGTCAACATTCTCAGGACCTGGAGACAGTGATTCCTGTCATACCATGTCTAAGGGCAGAGTTCCTTTGGTGGGCAGAAGCATGCAACCACAATAAGGGATTTCCTTTCACTCAACCGCTCGCCACCCCAAACACTGACAACAGACGCATCAGACTATGCATAGGGGGCTCACATGGCAGACAGATGCATTAAAGGCAAATGGAGCCCAGGACAAATTCCCCTGCATATCAAACAAAAAGAGTTGCTAGCTGTACAGAATGCTATGGCGGTCTTCAAATATCTTATCCTTCCAGGACAGCTCCTGATAAAGACCGACAACACCGCAGTTATGTGGTACTTAAATAAGCAGGGCAGGACTCGTTCTTACCCACTTTGCAGGTTAGCCATGGCTCTGTGGAACACAGCCTTGAGCATCCAAGTGCACCTACAAGCTCAATTCCTAACAGGCAAGCAAAATTCACTGGCAGACGACTTAAGCAGAAGTCTACTGGACCCTCATGAGTGGAAACCGGAACCCAACTCATTCAAACTTCTAAACCAGAGGTGGGGAACTCTGGAGGTGGACCTTTTTGCCTCCCCCAAAAACCACCAATTGAACAAATTTTGCACCAGGAACCCTCACAGTAGAGCCTGGAAGGTAGACGCCATATCCTTTACATGGGAAAACCTCTCAATTTATGCCTTTCCTCCTCTGCCCCTCCTCTCAAAAGTACTACTCAAGATAAAACAGGACAGGCCAAGGGCAATCCTTATTGCACCAAATTGGCCACGCCAGCCCTGGTACCCACTCCTACGCAGTCTGATAGCAGTGCCACCCTGGCACTTACATCAGACACCTTCCCTGCTGTCTCAGCAGGAGGGACAGATTTTGCATCCACAGCTGCAAACCCTAAACCTTGCAGCCTGACTTATCCCATAAATACACCACCAGCATCCCTCAGCAGACAAGTACTGGACATCATCCTTGAGGCCAGAAGGCCTAGTACTAGGAAATCCTATGCTGAAAACTGGAAAAGATATTGTTCTTGGAGTCGGTCTCAAGGAAAGGACACAGCTGTGCCCAACTTACCTCAAATCCTTGATTAACTAGCAGAGCTGCTCCACAGAGACCTATCCTTCTCATCCATTAAGATTCATGCCTCTGCCATCGCAGCTCATTATAATACTGAGCCGCCTGTCTTTTCTCACCCCCTCTCATCAAGTAGTACCTGAGAGGAGCTAACAATTTAAATCCCCATAGGAGAGCCCCCACCCCGGCCTGGCACCTTAACTTTGTACTGGAAAAGCTCACACTTCCCCCTTCTGAACCTGCTGCTTCAGCAGAGTTAAAATTCCTCTGTTGAAAACAGCCTTACTTCTAGCTATTACTTCAGCAATAAGAGTGTCTGAGTTGCAGGCACTAATGGCGGTGGAGCTTTTCATTATTTTCCATGCTGACAGGGTTTCCCTCAGGACTAACTTTCCTTTATGCCCAAGGTGATATCTAGTGTGGCTTTAAACCAATCCATCCATCCATTTGCCAACCTTTTTCCCTAATCCTCGGAATAGAGGGGAAAGGATCCTGCACTCCTTGGACGTGCACAGACAGCTCAGGTTCTACCTGGACAGGACTAAGCCTTTCAGAAAATCTGACCAGCTACTAGTCAGCTTTGCTACAGGGGCAGAGGGCAAGGTCATTTCGAAGCAAACCATTTCCAACTGGATAGCACACTGCATCCATTTCTGCTACAACTACCATGGAAAACCTACCCCTCTGGGGATCAGAACTCATTCCACTAGAGCTACTTCAACCACTACAGCATTTCTCAGGGGGGTCCCCACCAGGGACATCCTGGAAGCTGCAACCTGGAATTCTGTACACACCTTCAAGCATTACCACTTACCTATTTTTCTAAATCCAGAGCTGGATTTGCTACAGCAGTCTTACAAGGCCTGCTAGCCAGCCCAAACACTTCTTGACTGCCTCCACCCTTCCTCAGCTTTGGGAATCAACCCAAGTGTGATGACTGCAACAGTGAAAAACGTAGAGCATAGTACAGTTGTGTACACATCATAAATGTAGATGTTCGAGTGTATTCACTGTTGCAGTCTTGGTTTCCCTCCCTCCAGCCCACTGGCTTTCTCTATCCTTTTTACCTATCCTCTTTATGGCCATCTTTTATGGCAGGGTATTTACTTTTTACTGGAGGTGTATTCCACACCATGTAATAGTTTCCTGTTTTGGGGGCTCCTGACATCTAGAGCAAGAAAAACTGATGTAATGGAGTCGGCTGCATGTTTTATACCCCTGACGACCTGACGTCATGGAAGAGGTGACAGCATCTGACGCAGAAATCCCAAGACTCTGGTATTCAGGCTGACTGAGGGCTTACCTGCAGGCAGATAACCCAAGTGTGATGAATGCAACAGTGAATACGCTCTAACATCTATATTTATGGTAAGTGTACACAACTATACCTTTTCATTCGTTCCTCAATAATTGGGTTCAGATCCAACTGCCGCTTATTACAGCTCGTGGATACTGGAAACTCTCAAGCTCCTTCCTTACCCATAATGCTCTAGTCACCTACCATACCTCACATCTCGTTTGCCGCCTTCACTTACGGATGTGGTCAATGTTAGGTCTCAATGTTTAGTGTGATATTTGAGAGTGAAATAAGATTTATGTATTTTTTTACTTTATTACCTTTATCTAGGTGTTTTATATATTTGTGTCTTATCCTTTATACACTTATCGGTGTATTCTTAGTCTACCATTGATGGTAAATTTTTTTTTACTTATACCCTTGTGATAATCTCCTTAATTACCATTGTTGGTGGAAGGTTGGGTGCCGGGCTGGCAACTCGACACGTAAAACTTCACTGCCAATCATGAGCGGGCAGGTGATCCGCTGTGGCGACCCCTAACCGGGAAAAGCTGAAAGAAGAAGGTAATCCTCTCTTCACTTTCTTCGTTTAAAAAAAAAAAGAAAAAAAATCACTTGTATTTCTGTTATTACTATATTTATTTTTTCTGCTTCAGTATGGCTGAAAAACCTTCAGGTTTCAAGAAATGTAAAGATTGTGGCCATAGATTACCTTTGTCTGACGCACATGCTTCCTGTGTGTACTGTTTAGGCCCATCTCATTTAATTGAGTTGTGTGGCATTTGTAAGGCCTTTAATCCACAGGCCTGAATGGACTGCAAAAATATACTGATTCTAAAAGGTTTACTGCTGACTTCTTTTTAGGAGACTTTATTTGGAGCTTAAACCTCCAAAAAGACAGAGTCCAGTAAGTGTACATAGAACCCTTCTGGATCCTCCACTCCTAGCTGTCCTCCTCACAAGGCGTCTAAGCAGTCAGATCAGAGTTAGTCAGATCCAAAGACTAAACACTCTGATCCAACAGAGTCTTATAACAGATCTACATCATCAGATCCGACATGCTCGGAGCTGAAGAAGCTCCCTAGGACTTATGCTTCATCTCTAGACCCTGTTCCTTCCCATCTACCGTCACCCTTCCTAGAAAGATGCCATCATTCTAGGACCCCTGCAGTGGCCTTTTCTTCTTAGCCTTCTAGGAGTCTGACAGAAGCAGACGTGGGATAGAACGATGAAGAAATTTCTCGGCACAAATTTGGATGCGAGTTCTCCAGGCTTCTACCACATCAGTTCTGGAGACCTTCACTAGTAGTACTCCACCTGTTTTGACTCCTCCTTTGATCTAACCTTCAGCTTCAGAGCTCCTGGATCCGAGACTCCAGGAACCGTCTGTGTCAGATCTGAAAATTGTTGCATCTTCAGCTCCAATGCCTTCTGAGTGAACTGGCTCCGAGTGTGTCTGAGCCAGATGACTCCCTGAGCTGTAGTGCCATTGACGGGTCTGAGGTGTTGGAGTCAACTACAAAGTGGTCGGAGCTGTCTCTTCCCCCTCAGAGCGTTGGCTTTGGACTACTTGGCTCCAACCTTTGCCTCAAGTGGGCTGCCTTTGGGTCAGAGGGAGCCAACAGTCCAGAAGCATGTCTTCTCGGCACCATCAACCTCCTCCTCCTCAGGGCATTCTGCCTTTGAAGTAGTGGAGAGAGTTTTCTATGCCTCTAGCGGAAGGACGATTCCCCCCACCCCACCCCCGGATCCATCTTCCCAAACTCGTATGTCTTTGTGCCTTTTGCCTGAACACTGCTCCACAGAGACATCCAGCCCAAAGTCTTCAGACTACCCTGTAGGGTATACTTACATCTTCTGATACTTCTTCAGAGCATCCCAATGAAGAAGTCCCTAAGAAGTGAAAGTCCAAGAAGAGGCACTTACTCTCTCCTCAAGCGTTGGTCACAGAAGATACTGATTTTTGATGAGGGGGAAAGGATCCTCAAGATCACCACCTGATGACGCCTCCTTTAGAGAAATCCTGGAGATCCTCAAGGAAAGGAGTGGTTGGTGTACCTCCCAGGAGGAATCAATATTCCTGGAAGCCTTGGAGTCTGGCCCATCTACTTGCTGGATGACTCTGCCTACTGATGAGCTTATTGATTTGATCTCTAGGCAGGGGTGGAAAGAACCTGCCACTGTCAAGATGATCTCCAAGAGACCAGACAGGATCCTGGCACCACCGAAAGGAAGAGAATTGTGGAACAAAGGAGCAGCAGTAGATGCCATGGTCGTAACAGCAGCCACGAAGAAGGAACTTGTGGAACAGAGTTCATCTCTCCACCCCCTTAACAGGGGGTCCAGGGTTTTGGACGCATTTGGGAAGCATATATATACTTCAGCCTTTGCACTCAGGTCACTGAATTATTTGGCACCTTTCACGAGACTTCAGAGAAACTTGATTAAAGAACTTTCCAAATCCCTGTCCTGGACTGTTAATTATGAGCAGAGAGCTCTATTACCTCACAGCTGGCTACCCTACAGTCCATCTCAAATTCTTCCATGAGGCTCATTTCACATACAGCTGAAGGTACCCCAAGGGCTGTGGGTTCAGGCATTTCCATTAGGAGATATATCTGGATGTGCTTGTGATTTCACGGAGCCCTTCAAGTCTTTTGTCAATGCTTCCTTTGATGGAAGCTCTTTGTGTTGCTCCAAGGTTAAAGATGCATTCTCCAGGTGTGAACAGGATGGTAAGACCCTGTCTGCAGTGGGCGTATGTTTTTTTGACTCCTCAAAAAACCTTCTCTAGGAATCAAAAAGGTGGTCAAAAAATTTGATTCAGAGAATCCCATGGTCTTTTCCATGATCTACATGTAAGTAGTTCCCCCAGGGGTAGAGGTGGGAACTCTTAATGGAAGACACCGACCATGCAGCCGAAGAGGCCCACAGAAACAAGGATCTAGGAACACTTTCTTTGACTGATCCTACCAATGCTTCTGAATGGAGGCCCAATTGCCCACCTCTGGAGGCAGTCGGGGGCATCTATCCTTGCACCAGAGAGCCTAGCTAGAGATTGCAAAAGATTCATGGATGCAGAAGATTATTTCCAGAGGTTATATAATACCTTTTTCCCTACCCCACCCCCTTAACAGTAAACAAAATTCCCAATGTTCCACCCAGTCAAAGGAAAGCAGCAGCTCTAGAAGTAAAAAAGCTGATGGAAGAGAGAGTCCTCCAATAGTTCCTCACAGACCAGAAAGAATCCAGAACTTACTCAAGAATTTTTTAGTGCCAAAGGAAACAGGGGACTGGAGATCAATTTTGGATCTCAGCAATCTGAACAAATCAGTGCAGTATACAAAGTTCTGAATTGTCAAGGTTCAGTCCATTTTGCCTTTCCTGCACAAGGACAACTGGATGTGCTCAGTAGACCTTCATGATGGGTACTATCACATAAAAATGAACAGACGATCCAGGGGATACCTACTCTTCCAAATGGGAGCTAGTCATTACCAATTCAGAGCTCTGCCCTTTGGCCTCACCACAGCTCCCAGGGTGTTCAACAAATGCATGGCAGCAGTAACAGCTCACTTGAGATTCCAGGGATACCAGGTGTTTCTGTACTTGAAAATAAGAAAAACATGTTAGCCCAGGAGTACAACACGTCTCGGTTTGTAATTTTGGATGAGCGCTTTCATTAATGAAGATGTGAACTGAAGAAGTTAATACTTCTGACAAAATCACTCATCCAAAATTAAAAACGGAGATGTGCTGTACTCTCTGGCTAGCGTGTTTTTCCTATTTTTGGTTTTTCTCAGTTGAGTGTTTTTGTACTTGGACGATTGTCTCATAAGCATTCCAACCGGGCGTCTTCTGATAAAAGCACAAGATTATGTACTCCAGCTTTGCTCTCTTCTAGGAATTACCATTAATCACAACCAATCTCAGCTAGAACCATCTTGGATATTATAATAGAGTTCATAGTAGCCTTGTTCAGTATGGTATCAGTGAGAGCCTGCCTTCCCTTACCAAGGGTACAAGCTGTCCGATTTCAAGTCAAAAAGATAATTTAGAATTCTTCCCTATCTTCTCAATTGATTCTGCAAGCCTTGGAGTCAATGTCCACTGTGATATTTCTGGTTCCTTTAACAAGATACCATATAAGAATTCTTCAGTGGACCCTAGCAATTCAGTGGTCCATTTTGCACCGACCTATGTCCACCCAGATCAGGGTAATGTAAGCATGCAAAAAGTACCTCTTGTGGCGGATTTGCTCCCATCAGATATTACAAAGCTGTCCCTTCATTCTTCCTCAGCCCAAAGCCATAGAGACCACAGACTGTTCCCAAATTGGGGAGGGGGGCACTTCTTGGAAAGACAGTTCAATAAGGAACCAAATCTTACCCCTTGTGTCAAGAAGCTCGCAGAGTGTGGAGATATGTGATCTCATTCAGTTGATTTCTGATAGCAATGCACATTCCAGGGAAATCCAGCATGATAGCGGGCAAGTTGATCGGATCCATTTTATTACCTCACGAATGGTCTCTTGACCTGAGAGTTGCGGAGTAGTTATTCCAGCAATGGGCCAACCTTGTTGCGATCTCTTTGCATCTTCTCTCAACAGCAAGTGCAGCAGGTTCTATGCCATGATCTCGCCCACTGGAGGAAGCACCAAGGGATGTTGTCCTCCATGATTGACCCCCCCCCCCCCCCGGTCTCGTCTAGGCTTGCCTACCAACACCTCTAATCCACAAGTTTCTCTAGAAAGCATCTCAATTGAAGAGCACAGTCATCCTCATTGCCCTTTATTGGCCTCATCAGATTTGATTCTCCTTTCTTTGGCCTCGTATAGTTCACCCACCTTGGAGTCTGGATCCAGTTCCAGACTTCCTGTCTCACCTAATGGACTTGATTCACCAGAACATTTTAGGCCTAAAGTTGACCTCATAATTTCTCCAACTCCATTGACAGCGAGACAATCCAGGCTGTCCTTCCCGTCTATCACATTTTTTTTGTCTTCCTATAAAGCTTCAACTTGGAAGATTTACAAAAGTAAATTGAAAATGATTTGTTCTTTGGGCACAGCAGAAAGACCAGGACCAGTACCTAAAGTTCTTGAGTTTTTGGCTGTAATTTGTTAATGAAGGGGCTAGCTCCTTTGACTGTTCAGCTAGCTACTAATTCTAATTTCCACATAGGAGTAAATACTTCTTCCTTAGCTTCTTCAAAACTTTGTAAGGCCTTTATAAGAGGAACTTTTCTTCTTAGACGCCCTTTTAAAGATCAAACTTTGCCATGGAGTTTGAATTTAGTTTTACAAGCATTAACTCAGTCTACATTTCAACAGTCAGCAAAGTGTGAATTAAAATGTTTAACCTGGAAAACTATCTTTTTAGTAGCTATAACCTCTGCTCGAAGAGTATCAGAACTTCAAGGCCTATTTTTTAAGACACCTTATTTAATTTTTCATAAAGATAGGGTAGCATTACAAACCAATCCATCCTTTCTTCCTAAGGTGGTATCAGAATCCAACATAATCCTCCAGTTTTCTTTTCAAATTTCACGAACAAAGGAGAATACATGTTACATTTCTTGGATGTTCACAGACAGTTACATTTTTATTTGCATAGAACAAGTAGTTTCAGAAAAACATATCAATTATTTGTTCCTTTGCAGAATCAAGATTGGGCAAGCCAGTTACCAGAGTTGCTTTAGCCAAATGGTTAACTGATTTAATTTCGTTTGTCTTTAACAATTTGGGTTCGTCATTGTCAAAACCTTTAACAGCCCATTCAGCTAGGTCCATGGCAACTTCGTCAGTATTTTTATCCAGGTCTTCCATAGACTATGTCTGTGAGGCCACAACTTAGGCTAATCCTCATACCTTTATTACTCATTAGAAATTGGATCTGGTCTCAAGGGGAACCTTTACCTCATATCATATAACCTCATATTAAACCGACACCATCGTTTTCATCCAGGCCAAAAACTCATACAACGCCTAGAAAAAAAACGACGACCAAACCGCAGGCACAGGCCCATATGCCTCAAAAACAAATGCGTAGAATGGCTGAAGACCTTATTACCTTAATTAGGGGAAGCCAGCCTTCCCCCTCTAAGAGACCTAGAACTGATTTTCTTTCTGAGTCTTCTGATCAGGAATCTGATATTTCTGCTCCTTCTGATTACCAGAATTTGCCCTCATCTACTTATGAGGATTCTGATGCAGAGGATTCCATTCCCTCTGCTTCCCCTCCAGAAGATTTTAATTTTGGTGAAACCTTGCATACTCTTAGAGAGCATTTCCGCTAGGAAAGCCAGGATTACTCTGAGTCCAAAAAGAGACTTGGGGAATTCTTACTCCTATCTCAACACAGACCTTTAGCTATCCCTCCTGTTCTGGACATTGTGGATGCTGCTTTTTTGGAATCTAGCCTTACCCCAGACACTTTACCTCCAGCTGCCAGAAAACCTGACAGGTACTACAGAGTACCTGACTCTCACAAGTTTCTCTTCAGGAATCCTTCTGCAGATCCAGAGACCATTTCCCAAGGACCAAAAGGCATTAAGGCTACTGCTGCCAAAAATCCTACCCCTTCTGATAGAGATTTTAGAGCCTTGGACAGATGGGGTAAGAAGGTATACTCTTCTGCTACTTTGGCCATTAGGGCTTTAAATTGCCAGTTTCATATGTTAAAGTATCAGCAGCATATTGTGGGACTACTTGGACAGAAAATTATGTTGATTCCTGACTGTGCTGAACACAAAGAATTGCAAGAGTTAATGCATTCTGCAGAATAAGTTGGTAAACTTACTTTGCAGTGTGGTTTTGACGCTTTAGAAGAATCTTGCAGGGCTGCTGTCACTGGGTCTGTAATTAGAAAGCATGCTTGGCTTAAGGAACAAAACTTGCCAGATCATGTTAAAGCTAAATTACTGGATGCTCCCTTAAAGCAAAACTGTCTTTTTGGCAACAAAGCAGAAGTCGTCCTCAAAAGAATGGAGGAAAAAGCTAAATCTATGCAAACTGTTAAAGATTTGCTACAAGTACAGCCTCCCAGATTCAGTAGGCATTGGCCTTCAAAGAACTGGTCCTTCCAGTCCTTCTCAGTCCAAACCCAGGAACAGCAGACCACCTAGGCTGCAGTCTCAGACTACGCACAGATCTAAGCAGTGGGGGGCTCCCACTTCCAAAGCAGGGAGTAGTAAGCCACCCCCTATGGAAAAATGGCACAATGACTTAATTTTAAACCTTTCAAGCCCTGCTCTGCTACCTGCTCCCTTAGGAGGAAAGCTCGCCCTGCATGCAAAAAACTGGGATCTCATTACCCAGGACAAATGGGTTTTGAACGTAGTTTCCCCAAGGTTGCAGATTCCACTTTCACACATTACCAACCCCAAATGGTTGGCCAGTCCTACCCCCAAATCAATGGGCGGAGGCCCAACAAGCAGGTTCTCTCTCTTCCCAGTATCAGGGCTATTTAACCTGTCCCAGCAGAACAAAGGGGACAAGGTTTTTATTCAAGACTTTTTCTGGCACCCAGAAAAGACAACTGGTGTCCTATCCTGGACCTCTCTATTCTCAACACCTTTTTGGTGGTTCCCAAATTCAAAATGCCAACTCTTCAACAGCTTCTTCCTATGCTAGCTAAGGATGCCTGGCTGGTGATCCTAGACTTAAAGGAAGCTTACCTGCACATCCTAATAAGAGGATCCTTGCAGACAATACCTACGTTTCAGGGCGAGCTCCATGCACTCTTTCAGTTCTCTGCACTTCCCTTTGGCTTATCTACTGCACCCAGGGTGTTCATAAAGTGTCTAGCTCCAGCCATTGCATTTTGCAGGCAGAGAAATATTCAGATTTACCCATACTTGCACGATTGTCTGATTCAGGTAGAAAGCCAGGACTTGCTATTACAATACCTGACATTCATAAAGAAACTTCTAACCTCACTAGGGTACACCATCAACAAAAAGAAATCTCACCTAGTACCCTGCCAACAGATTGTATTCCTGGGAGCAGGCTTGAACACCACTTCCCAGGTGGCATTCCTCACTCCGCAGAAGCAAGGTTATTTGTCAACCTACTTCAAACTATTGGCCACAAAACCCCAGCTATCTGCAAGGAAAATATTGCAAGCTCTGGCGTTCATGGCCTCTCTCACTCTACTAATTCCATATGCAATACTGCATATGAGGAAACTCCAATGGTATCTAAAAAGTGTATGGTGTCAACATTCTCAGGACCTGGAAACAATGATTTCTGTCATTCCTTGTATAAAGACAGAGTTCCTCTGTTGGGCAGAGGCCTGCTACCACAACAAGGGACTCCCTTTCACTCTAGCCCCTTCTGCCCAAACACTAACAACCGACGCATCAGACTATGCATGGGGGGGCTCACATGGCAGGGCAGTGCATTCAGGGCAATTGGAACCCGAGACAAATGCACCTGCATATCAATCAAAAATAAATGTTAGCTGTACAGAATGCTCTGACAGCCTTCAAAGAACGTATTCTTCTAGGACAACTATTGGTACAGACAGGACAACACCACAGTTGTGGTACATAAACAAGCAGGGGGGAACCCAATCGTACCCTCTCTGCAGACTAGCCATGGCTCTGTGGGACACAGCCTTGAGCTACCAAGTACACCTACAAGCACAATTCCTGCCAGGCAAACTAAATTCACTGGCAGACGACTTAAGCAGAAATCTCATGGACCCACACGAATGGAAACTAGAACCCAAAATATTCAACCTCTTGAGGAAGAAATGGGGGACTCCAGAGGTAGACCTGTTTGCCTCCCCTCAGAACTACCAATTGAACAAATTCTGCACAAGAACTCCCCAAAGTCAAGCTTGGAAAGTGGATGCCCTGTCCTTTACCTGGGAAAGCCTCTCAGTTTATCCATTTCTCCCCCTGCCTCTCCTCTCGAAGGTTCTACCAAAGATCAAACAGGACAAGCCAAGGACAATACTGATTGCAGCAGGCTGGCCATGCCAGCACTGGTACCCCCTCTTGCGCAGTATGACACTGCTACAACCATGGCACCTGCCTCAGACCCCTTCCCTGCTGTCCCAGCAGGCGGGCCAGATTCTGCACCCTCTGCTTCAAACTCTGAACCTTGCAGCCTGACTAATTCCTTGAGCTCTCCTCTAGCATCCCTCAGTACGTAGGTACTGGATGTAATTCTGGAGACTAGGAGGCCTGGTACTAGAAAATCGTATGCTGAAAAATGGAAAAGATACTGTTCCTGGAGCCAGGCCCAGGGAATGGGCACAACGGTGCCCAGCTTACCTCATATTGTACAGTACTTAACAGAAATGCTCCACAAGGACCTATCCTTCTCGTCAATTAAAATTCATGCCTCTGGCATGTCAGCAGATTATAATACTGAGCCCACCCCTCTTCTCTCACCCCTTGCTAAAGCAATTCCTTAGAGGGGCCAAAATTTAAGACACCCCCCCCCCCCCAGGAGAGCTCCCACTCCAGCCTGGGACCTTAACTTTGTATTGGAAAAGCTCACTCTTCCCCCCCCTTTGAGCCAGCTGGTACAGCAGAGTTAAAATTCCTTTCTTGGAAAACAGCCCTCCTTCTAGCCATCACTTCAGCAAGAAGAGTGTCTGAATTACAGACCCTCATGGCAGTGGGAACCCTTCATTATCTTCCATGCGGACAGGGTTTCCCTCAAGACTAATCCTTTCTTTATGCCCAAGGTGGTGTCTACTGTGGCCCTAAATCAGTCCATTCATTTGCCTACTTTTTTCCCTAATCCGAAAAATAAAGGGGAACTGATTACTGAACTCTCTGGATGTGAGCAGACAACTTAGATTCTATTTGGACAGGACTAAGCCTATCAGAAAATCTGAACAGCTGCTAGTTAGCTTTGCTGCAGGGGCAGAGGGGAAAGCCATTTCAAAGCAAACCATTTCCAAATGGATAGCCCATTGCATTCATTTCTGCTACAAGCACCGTGGATAACCTACCCCACAGGGGATAAGATCACATTCCACCAGGGCTGTAGCTACCTCTGCAGCATTGCTCAGAGGAGTCCCTACCAGGGACATCCTAGAAGCCGCTACCTGGAGCTCTGTACATACCTTCTCCAAGCAATTACCACTTGCCTATCTTTTCTAAATTCAGAGCTAGATTTGCCACGGCAGTCTTGCAGGGATTAATAGCTGGCCCTAATGCTCTTTAACTTCCTCCTCCCTTCCTTAGCTTTGGGAATCTACCCAAATGTGATGACTGCAGTAGTGAATCACAAAGAACATAGTACAGTTGTGTACACTTAACATAAATGTAGATGTTCAAGTGTATTCACTGTTGCAATCCTGGTTACCCTCCCTCCAGTCCCCTGAATTCTCTTGGCTGTACCTCTCCTTCTTGTTGGTATATTTATTTTATCTTGTGTATTTGCTTTTTGATGGGGGTTTACCATACCATTTAATTGCTTCCTATTGTGGGGGGCACCTGACATCTGGGGCAAGAAAAACTGATGTAATGGCATCGGCTGCATGTTTTATACCCCTGATGTCAAGGAAGAAGCGACAGCATCCGATGCAGAAATCCGAAGACTCTGGTATTCAGGCCGGTTGAGGGCTACCTGCAGGCAGATAACCCAAATGTGATGACTGCAACAGTGAATACACTTGAACATCTACATTTATGGTAAGTGTACACAACTGTACTTTCCTTCCTTTGAGCTCCAGGTATTTGTTTCTCTCCCTGTTGTTGTTTTTAATATTTTATGAAGTTGTAATGTCAGCAAACAATATCTGAGGGTATGGTAGGGGACTAGAGCATTATGGGTAAGATAGGAGCTTGAGAGTTTCCAGTATCCATGAGCTGTAAAAAGCGGCTAAGTTGGATCCAAAGGTCGGATACGACACCAGTTGTTCATAGGTTGGTACTGGGCTATCTGCCCGAAAGCATATATTAGCCCAGCCACGTTGTGCAGTATTCACCGCCCCTTTAGTAGTTCCCTAGACCCTTGTACTAGCAGCTAATACCCTTGGCCCCTATCTAGTAGTGCTGTTGGTGTGATCCCCGGTGTGAACTTTGTTACCCATCCACTCATCAAGGTTCCTCTTGAAGAGTGATAGTGAGGGGCTCTGTCTTATGTAGATCGGGACCCTGTTCCATAGTAAGGGAAGTCTCAAGAGAGGAATCTATCCCTCCAGCATGTTCTATTCATTGTTGTGTTGAGGTTTATATCCCTAGAGCGTGTAGCTTGAGTAGATTTGGTTTTGCTAAGATGGAGCATGTTCAACTATTCTGGGTTGGACATGGCTCTGTACGTTGGACAGAGATCGCTTCTGAGAAAGCGGTATGCAACAGAGAACAGTCTTAGCTTTTTCAATCGTGCTACATAGGGCAACTGTTTGAGGCCAGTAATCCTCTTGGCTAGGTACCTCTGTGGTCTCTCCAGCTGCTGGAGATGTCTAGCCAGGTACATTCCAATTGGTGCATTGTACTCATTAATGGGTCTGATGAGGGAAGAGTAGAGGGGCACCATTACATCCTTAGATCTTGATGCGAACCCTTTCGTGATCAGATGGGTCACATAGAAGGATTTTCTAACCACTTTGGCAACATGGTTATCAAAGGAAAGCTGACTATCTACTTGGTTCCCTAGATCCCTTATTTCTTCTTCAGATTTCAGGGGATTACCTCCTATGTTATAGTTTGCGGGTACTCTGTTTTTTCCAAAGGGGATTACTACGCATTTTTTTGCATTTAGCTTGAGACCATGGCTTTGACACCATGCATCAGTCTCATCTCATTTAGGCCCTTCTAGAGGATCTCCATGTTGGCTGGAGACTCTATTATAGCACCCAGTTTGCAGTCGTCCGCAAACTTAGTCAGCCACTTGAAGAATGAAAATGGACAACACAGATGGAACATATTATGGTGAGTACATAACTTCTTTTTTCAATTCTCGCACTTTCATTCTTTTTTTCCCCGCAGTAACCAAGTCATCTGCATAGGATAAATATAATGGTATATTGATTTATTTCCCTGTTTTCCAATATACTACTACCATTTCTTAGTTAAAAGTTTGAGCAGTTGCATTCATTACAAAAATACACATACTTAAAGGACACCCCTGAAGTCCTCTTCATACCCTGTTTTCCCCATCCAGCCATTTACCATCACTTGCACCCATGAATTTTTTATAACAATTTTTTTATGGTTTCCTCTCATTTGTACCTGTTCATATGCTTCTAATAATTCCTGCATAGCCTCATAACTTGGTCTATCAAATGCCTTCTCTAAATCACGTAACCAATTGTATTCTTTCAAGCAAGATCATGCATTATTTTTTTGTACTACTATTAACTTTTCCCTTACTTCTGTGTCTTTAACAAACACCCCATCCTGTATTACTAATTAATCACTTTTTGTATCATTTTTTTAAATTATTCTCACATATCTTCTAATCAGTATTCCCTAAAGTTATGTCTCCATTTTATACTTTTCCTTTTTTTTCCCCATATAAATTTTTATCATTCTACTACATAGTACTTGTAAGATCCCTTTTTCTAACAGTTCATTTAATACCTTGCAGAAAAACATTTTTCTTTCATCTCAAATCATTTGCAAATGTCATTACTTATTCTATCTCATCCAGATGCAGACACTTATCCTCCCCTCTTTTATCACCTCTTGCAGTCTTCCATAGTAATCTCATTCTTTAATTTGTCCTTGGTAGTTTCAAATATTTTTTGATAAACCATTCTTGTTCCCCAGTGTATTCCCTCTCATTCATTTTGTCTACAAATCTTACAACTACTTCCTCCTCATACATTGCTTCCATTTTCCCTTCTCATATTCTAACTTGTTTTCCTAAGTAACATACTTCCTCTTTTTTTTTCTCCTTAAGAAAAAACATTTGCATATATAACAGATTTTTTTAATTTTGTTTTTCTTTACCATTTTTTCTCTTATCCTGTTCCCAATTATTTCAATTTCTAATTGAAGCTCTTCCAGAATTTCTTTGTATTCTTTTTTTTATTCTTGTTTTGTTCCATTAAAATAATTTATTATATTTTTCTATGTACACTATCCACCATACAATTTTTCATAAAGTTCCCACTCATGTTCTTCCGATAGTTTAACTTCCAAATTAATTTCTTTTGTTTTGCTAACATTACCAGTTAACATTTTTATTCCTTTTTCTTTTATTATGTCCTTATTCTTTCTCCCACCCGGTGGTTGATTTATGTGTACCTTGGCCCTAGGCTGTTTTTAACCATTTTCAAAAGCTTTGAAAATACAATGACTGACTTGTAATCTTCAGAGATTTCCCAACGAAGAAGCGGAGGTTAATGGAGGTCTGGCAGTTGATGTGGAGAGTCAAGGCTCCAAGCGGTTAATGAGTTGTCTCCAGTAATAAGTGTGCAGGGTTTAATTCTGTAAACAGATTCCAGATAGTGGACGACTTTCAAGCGCTATATACCAAAAAACACTTTTTGACAAAAATATATGTATATGGAATACAGATTAAGCACTTTCATCTACAAGTTAAGACTTCATCGGAATCTATTGAAGTCTTAACTTGTAGAGAGGAAAGTGCTGAGTCTATGCTCCATTGTTTATGGCTTTTGCAGTTATATTAATAGGCTATTTGACGTATAGTGTTTGAATGTAGTCACTATTTGGAACCTTTCTGTTTACTGGTCATTAAGTACCTAACGTGCAGTGATTGCAGGGTTTGCTCTGTAACTGAGGTATTGCATACGTGTATACATGCAAACATGCACACACCTCTTACAGAAAAACTCTTATCCAAGTTGTTGCTGTTGTTTTTCTTTTGGCTTTTCCCGGTTTGGGGTCGCCACAGCGGAACTCCGGTCCGCTAATGATCCTTTCTGTATTACATGTGAAGCAGTGCAAAGGAAATTTTCAGCCATTGATATGCTTTAATCATTTACTATTGTACTATGAGGTGAGAATATGCATCATGCTATTACTTCCTGTACTGATGGGAAATGGAAAGAAAAGCTTTTTTTTTTTTCCCTGCAGGCTCGTGCTATTGGCTGACCGTGAGGCCTGCCCCCCCCAAAAAAAAAATTGAGCCCTGGGCAAACCTGTATTATAATCCATAAGTGCCCCCACACTGTACTATACTCAGAAAATTCAGCAATCGCCACATCCCCTTCTACTGTTACCATTTCATTAAAACGTATTAAATAATCTAACTCTGTTCTGAGTATCCCTCTTTGATAAGTCCATTCTTCCCGCCTGTGGTCCTCCACATTTCATTATTCCCTTATCTTCATATCTTGTTTATTTTCTCTCTCTTCTTAAATTGCAGTTAGTCTCCTATCATGATTATAAACATTTAAGAACTCATAACACTTTTTCCTGTCCAACATATTTTTGTTTACATAAGTCTGAAATAATCGTGTACACCTCTCATATTCTCACATCACAATGCTACCTGGTATCAGTATTGTGTATTTTGATTTTTTCATTTTTTACTAAAATGCCTGTACCAGAACATTACTCATTTCATGCAGACCATATAATCTTTACCCATAAAGCCTAAAATTTCGCTATTTTTTGTTTGCACACCTTGTATCTAATATTGTTGTTTGTCTTTCGGCTTTTTCCCGGTATGGGGTCGCCATAGTAGAACTCCGGTCTGCTAATGATTGGCAGAAGATTTTGTTACGAAATGCCGAGGTGCCAGCTCGACGCCCAACCTTCAACGAAGGCACGCCCATTTATGCACGCATGTCTTTCGAACGCTACCCAACCGCGGGGAGGACATGCAGACTCCACACAGAAGGCACTTCCAAGCCACGCCAAGAATCAAACGGGAGAACCTCTTGCTGTGAGGTAGCAACGCTACCGCCGTACCACCGCAGCATACACCTTGTATCTAATAAACAGATAAATTCTGACTCCATTTTCTTACACCATTCCATTACCATTAGTCCCATAATCTCATTTCTATTACCATTTACATTAATATGTAATATATTTACATCCTTTCACTTTCTTTGCTGCTTTTTTCCAGTTTTTCTTTTTCTTCACCTTAACCTTCCTCCTTTTGAATTTTCATTATGTTGTTCTGGCTCAAAATCATCGTCTTCTCCTTAATCACTTTCCAGTACTTTTATTATTTAACTCAATGCCACCCTGATTTATCTGCATTTTCTTCCATAGCATTGTATTTCATCTTTGTCGTTATTATTTTCAGATGTTCTTCGTTTTCCATTGCTGCAGTCCTTACTATTGGGTATAGTCCGCATCCAGTCGGCCATATCCTCAGTCTTTGTGGTCGATGCAGAAGCAGTTTAGGTTGGCGTTCTGAAATATTTCGAGACGGAGTTTCAGACCGAATCAGAGTTAGAACATTTTGGTTTTCTTGCCTCAGTATTTAACCGGATGTCAGAAAAAGTGAATAACTGTATTTCTTGTGGGAAACAAATACCTCATAGGGATTACCATACATTGTGTATACCTTGTTTAGGGCCTGAGCACGACGTTGTTGGTTGCCGCTCTTGTGCTAGGTTTAACAAACGCACTATTAAGAGGAGGTTAGACTGTGCCAGATTAGTGTTTGGGAAGCGTTGCAATTATAAAATGCCGCGCAAGGACAAAACAGCGAAGCCTAGGGTTGATGAACCGGCAGTCCCGGACGTCGGTTCTTTAGGTGGCTCAGTGGAGCCAGAGGTTTTGCCAGGAGTTTCTATGGAGTCTCAGGCAGAAACTTTACTGTTACAGGATGTACCCTCTCAGGAGGCAGGCCAGGCTGAGGGGGCTTCTCAGGTAACTATTCTTCCCTCTCTTCCCAAAGTAGTTAGAGCCTCTCCTTCTGTTACCAAAACTTCTTTTAGAGGTAGGGCAACTTCAGCTTCAGTAGGGGCTTCTCCTAGCCTTTCGGGTTCTGTACCTAAGAAACATATGCTTAAAATGGCAGAAGATTTGATTACTATGATTAGAGGTTCTATGGGCCCTCCTGATAAGAGGCCTAGAGTGGAACCAGAGTTTGACAGTTTTGAACAGGGTTCAGGGGCTTCTGAGTCTTCTGGAAGATTTGCAGGAGTATCCTCATTATTCTGATTCTGATGTGGATGATGCCACTCCTTGCTTCTCCTCCTGAGGATTTTTCATTTTCAGAGACTCTGCATTCCATGAGGGAGCACTTTAAATGGGAAGGCCAGGATTACTCTGATTCCAGGAAGAGGCTTAGGGAATTCTTGTTTTACCCCAGCATAGGCCCTTAGCTATACCTCCTGTGTTGAATGTGGTGGAAGATGTTTTTGCAGAGGCTTCCCTGAACCCTGATTCTTTGCCTCCTGCTCCTGTTAAACCTGATAGGTACTATAGGGTGCCCGAAGCTCATAAGTATTTGTTTAAGAGTCCTAGGGCGGACCCAGAAACTGTTTCTCAGGGGCCTAAAGGTGTTAAGGCCTCTGTGGTTAAAAATCCTGTTCCCACTGACAAAGAGGCAAGAGATAGGTGGGGTAAGAAAGTATATACTTCTTCCACTCTAGCCATGAGAGCGTTGAATTGTCAGTTTCACATGCTGAAATATCAAAATTATCTCCTTTCACAATTGAAATCTAAGGTGGATGCTTTAGCGGAAGGTATTGACTGTAAAGACTTGCTGGATTTAGTTTATGTGTCTGAACAAGTGGGCAAGCATTCTTTGCAATGTGGTTTTGATGCTGTGCAGGCCTCCTCGAGGGTGGCTGCCACTAGTTCTGTTCTTCGCAGGCATGCCTGGTTGAGGATCAAAATTTGGCTGAGCATGTTAAGACAAGGATTTTGGATGCTCCTTTACAGTCTGATGTGTTGTTTGGTTCACCTGTGGAAGCAGTTTTAAAGAAAATGGAGGACAAAGCTAAGTCTATGCAAACTGTTAAAGATTTTTTGCAGGTACAGCCACCAAGTTTAGTAGAAATTGGCCTGCTAAGGGGTGGACATATCCTGCTTATGATTCCCAGTCTAGGGGTAGGTCTAGACGTGGTAGGGGCAGGGCTCAAGGTTCTTTTAGGCCTAGATCAGGAGTTCACCTGCTCAGACTTCTGGTGAGGGCAGGGGTCAGTCCTTTCGTAAACAGACCCAATGACCTGCCTTTTCAGCTGCCAGTAGATTCTCGTCTGGCAGCTCCTTTGGAAGGACGACTGTCTCTTTTCAAAGAAAATTGGGATTTAATTACTCAAGACAGATGGGTGTTGGACATCATTCAGCCAGTCCCTGTATCAGAAAGGGGCCTAGGATTTTATTCTCGCATGTTCCTAGTACCAAAGAAGGGGAACACGTGGAGACTGCTTTTGGATTTATCTCTCCTCAACACTTATCTGGGCATTCCCAAGTTCAAGATGTTGACGTTACAACAGCTTTACCCCTGCTGGGCAAAGATCACTGGATGGTAACTTTAGATCTCAAGGAAGCTTACCTTCATGTGCCTATCAGGCTAAGTTACAGGAAGTATCTGCGGTTTCGAGCTGGAGATTCTCATTATCAGTTCTCTGCATTGCCCTTTGGCTTATCTACTGCCCAGAGTATTCACAAAGGTTCTGGCTCCAGTGATAGCTTACTTCAGGCTACAAGGACTTCAAATCTATCCTTATTTAGACGACTGCCTGTTTCTGGCTCAAGACAAGGAAGACCTTCTTCAGCATCTGGAATATCTTATAGCAGTGCTAAGATGCCTAGGGTATTCTGTGAACGAAATAAAGTCCAGTCTAGTACCCTCTCAAGACATGTGCTTTCTGGGTGTAAGACTGAATACAGCAGCCCAGATGGCCTTTTTAACCCCGGACAAACAAAAGAGTCTATCACTTTACTTCCATCAACTATCTCATCAGTCCGTGCTGACTGCAGAGACAGTCCTTCAAGCATTAGGGTTCATGGCATCTTGTATTCTGGTGCTTCCCAATGCCAAACTGCATATGAGGAAGTTACAATGGTATCTCAAAATGTATGGACACAGCACTGCCAGGATTTAGACACTGTCATTCAAATAATACCTTGCCTTCAAAGAGAATGTTTGTGGTGGGCTCAGGAATGTCACCTAAACAAGGGACTCTCTGTGACCCGGCCAGAGGCGAGTCAGATTTTACCGACAGATGCCTCAGACATTGCTTGGGGAGCTCATCTAAATGGAAAGTGGATACAAGACAAGTGGCCTGCCAGACTACAGCATCTACATATCAACATGAAGGAGATGTTAGCAGTCCAGTTCGCATTGATGGCTTTCAAGGAGTTACTTCTTCCAGGGCAGGTGTTGATTCTAACAGACAACACAACTGTCATGTGGTACTTCAACAAACAAGGGGAACACATTCTTCTCCTCTATGCAGGCAAGCAATGATTTTATGGGAGACTGCGCTTGCACCTAACTCTTCAGGCAAGGTTTCTGCCAGGAGCACAGAACTCCTTAGCAGATGTGTTAAGCAGACAAATCATGGATCCCCACAAGTGGAAACTGGATCTTCATGTATTTCAGACATTGACAGTGTCATGGGGAACTCCAGACATAGATCTGTTCGCTTCTCCACTAAACCACCAGCTGCCACAGTTTTGCACAAAGGGGTTTCATCACACAGCTTGGAAAGTGGATGCTCTGTCTTTCAGTTGGACAAACCTTCATGTGTATGCCTTTCCACCTCTGCCTCTTCTTCCAAAGGTACTGTTAAAGGTCAGACAGGACAGGCCAAGGATGATTTTGATAGCTCCAGATTGGCCTCGGCAACACTGGTACCCTCTACTGGAGTCTGGTAAAGAAGCCTCCATGGCCTTAACCTTTGATTCCACATCTGTTATCCCAGCAGGACGGTCATCTGCTCAATGTCAAGCTTCACTCTCTTCATCTGACAGCCTGGCATATTCTGTGTTGAACCACAGCAGGTCTCAACTTCCTCAACAACTTTTAAATGTGATTATGGAAGCTAGAAGACCTAGTACAAGGAAAGTGTACGCAGCAAAATGGAAGAGGTTTTTATTTTGGAGTAAAGCAAAGAATTTGGAGATTTCTGAGCCTAATTTGAGTATGGCTCTTCAATATCTTACTGAGTTACTGGACAAGGGTCTGTCCTTCTCTTCCATTAAGATTCATGCTGCAGCAATCTCAGCTCACTATGATTGTGACCCACCATTGTTTTCGCATCCTTTGTTCAAGCAGTTTCTTAGAGGGGCAAAAATATAAGACCCGAGCTCCTACTCCTGCTTGGGATCTCAATTTTGTGTTGGAAAAACTTACTCTACAACCTTTTGAGCCTGCGGCTACTGCTGAATTGAAATATTTGTCATGGAAGACTGCTTTTTGTTGGCTATTACTTCTGCAAGAAGGGTGTCTGAGTTGCAGGCCCTTATGGCAGTCGAGCCCTTTTTGATTTTCCATAAGGATAGGGTATCATTACGTACTAATCCTTCCTTTATGCCTAAGGTGGTTTCTAGTGTGGCTTTAAACCAAACTATTCATTTGCCTACTTTTTATGCAGACCCCCAAAATAAAGGGAAAAGATTTTGCATACTTTAGATGTCCACAGGCAATTGCGTTATTACTTAAGCCGGACTAAGGATTTTAGGCAGTCTCAGCAGTTGTTTGTTTCTTTTGCTTTGAGTTCGCAGGGCAAGCCTGTGTCAAAACAAACTATTTCTAGGTGGATTGGCTTTTGCATTGCATTTTGTTATTCCCATCATGGCAAGGAGGTTCCAGCTGGGATTAGGCCTCATTCCACTAGGGCTACTGCCACTTCAACAGCATTTCGGGGTGGCAACTAAGGATATTTTGGAAGCAGCTACTTGGAGTTCAGTGCATACTTTCTCTAAGCATTATCACCTTCCTATCTACTCTAAGTCTAGGGCTGGTTTACAGCTGTTTTGCAAGGCATGTTGTCAGCTCCTGCTTCTTTATGATTTGCCAGCCTCCCTTACCTCTGCTTTGGGATTCTACGGACTGCAGCAATGGAAAGCGAAGAACATAGTACAGTTTTGTACCTACCATAAATGTAGATGTTCGAGGATTCCATTGCTGCAGTCCAACCCTCCCTCCTTCCCTCTGTGTTTAGGGGTGGTTGTGTAGGTGTGTTTACCTGCTTATATTTTTGTATATATTGTTCATGTTTTGGTGCAGGTATTTTGGGCCTTGTCTTTTTAGGGTCTTCTGACATCTGGGGCAAGAAAAGACTGAGGATATGACGCCGGTCATGCGCATTAGTACCCTGGCGTACTGACGTCAGTCTAATGCGCCCTGACTATTCTCTGGTATTCGGGCCGACTGGATGCGGACTATACCCAATAGTAAGGACTGCAGCAATGGAATCCTCGAACATCTACATTTATGGTAGGTACAAAACTGTACTTTTTCTTCAGTTATTCATTTGTCCTGCAGCATAGAACAGTCAAACCAAACATAGCCTAAGGTGTTACAGTTCCTGCAGTTTTGTTTACCCCCCCCCCCCCACCCCATGTCCTTTCTTTCCACATTGCCTGCATCTTCTTTTTTTCACAATTCTGTGCTACACGACTTCCATCTCTTCATAGAAAAGCAGGCATTTGGTTAACTTAGTGTCTTGCACTCCCCCTCTTTCCATTATATTTAATAATTCTTTTGGTTAATTTAGTATCTTGCACTCCCTCTATTTCCATTACATTTAATAATTTTGAGGGTGTTATATTGTTATATCTGTAACATTTAATATTAAAATACTTCCCATCCCCCAGTCCAAAACAATTCTTTCAATAAGAACTTTTTATATCACACGTCTGTTTGCAAACAGATAAAGCAAAGAATTCATCTCAATGACATCGATATAAGCATTTCTAAATTGCACATGTATTTTCTTTTTGGGTTGCAGTCAATTATTAAAATAATTTTTCCATGGTGTTTTTTTTCTCCATCTGTAACAAATCAGATGTGTTAAAAGTCACTTCATAGGGCAGCATAGTGGTGCAGCGGTTAGCATTGTCGCCTCACAGCAAGGGGTTCTTCAGTTAGATTTTCAGCTGGGGTGCCTTCTGTGAGGAGTCTGCATGTTTTCTCTGTGTTCGCGTGGGTTTCCTCCCACATTCCCAAGACATGCTGCAGGTGGATTGGACATTCTAAATTAATCTTAGATGTGAGTGTGTGCATGTGTGTGCTGTCTGAGGAAGGTTAGGCGCCGGGCTGGCAACTCAACACTGTAAAACTCTACTGCCACTCTTTCTGCAGACCAATAATCTGCTGTGGTAACCCCTAATGGAAGCAGCCAAAAGGATAAGAGAAGAAGAAAAGTCACTTCATAGCAGTCCTCAATCCCCAGGTGTTTTAAAACTCTGAAATCCTTTACACTAAAGCCTAAAAGTAAAATTATATTGTCCATGACATTGTCTAGTTAAATGAATGCTAGTTTTTGTTTTAGTTCTTAGCACATTTTGTTCTGAATTGATCACTCACTGTAGATTGCAGTTCATAGGATGTTACTAGGCTGTTGACCCAAGGTTCTTTACAAACCTAGCCACTAAATCCCAATATAGTACTAGATGAGAGATGGTCTATGCCCAAGGTTTTTCTGACAGGACTACCCATGTCCAAGAGAGAAGCCGGAGCAATCCCTGACAGAAATTTACAGTTTCCCATCCAGTCCAGCTTGAGCTTAAACAGGGTCTTGGAAGTGCTTTGCTTGATTTGGATTGGAAGCCTGTTCCAGAGGAGTAGCAACCTCTGAGAGATGTATCTGTCTCTCCACCAGGTCCTGTTTATGTCGCAGGCTAGACTGAGGTCTCTGGAACGGGTGATTTTTAGTCCCATTTGACTAACGGATGTGCAGCATTTCCATTAGATTTGGGTCGGAGACAGCCCTGTAAACCAGACATAAGTTGCCACTAAGTAGTCCATACACTACGGAGTACAGTGGCAGTGACTTCAGTCTGTATAAGATGTGTGGTGGTGATCTTGAATTTTCTTAGTTAGAAATCTGTGAGGTGTCTCAAGTTTCTGCAGATGTCTAGTACAGTACATACCAAAGGGAGCACTATAGTCAGTAATAGGCCTGATGAGGGATGACTACAGGGGAGTTATAACATCTTTTGATCTTGAGGCAATGCCTTTGCTAATCTGGTGAGTGACAGAGAATGCCTTCCTCTCCACATTAGAAACATGGTGGTCAAAGTTGAGGTCACAGTCCACTTGTGTTCCCAGGTCTTTCACTACTGAATTGGTACATAGTTCATTGTTTATTTGATATTCAGCAGGGACATTTTTACCAAAGGGAATGATGATGCATTTTTTAGCATTTAGTTTGACCATGGCTTTGGCACCAATCATTGGTCTGTGTAAGCCCTTTTGAAGTACTCTGGCATCATTAGGGGATTCAGTGATAGCACCTAATTTGCAGTCATCTGCAAACTTGGTTAGCCACAGTCCCTCCATTTTGGCCTGGACCTGTGAGAAATATATGCCAAACAAGAGGGGGCCCCCTGGTGACAGGTCTGTTGGTAGAGGTAAAGTCTCCCATTTTGACTGAGTGTTGTCGATCTGTGAGCCAGTTGCAACCCACCTGACAACATAGGGGTTGATGTTCAGCTGGGTTAGTTTGTCAGTGATGCCTGAATGTGTGATAGTGTCAAAGGCCTTGGCCAAGTCAGGATAGGATGTGTGCACAGCTTTGCCCTTGTCTGTGGTTCTGGTCACATTCTTAAAGAAGTCCACCAGGTTTAGTAGGCATGACCTACCTTGACAAAACCAAACTGGGATGGATCCAGGGTTTGTAGGTCACCCATATCCTTATTTATGAGGTCCATGATGATTTATTCCATTGCCTTACAGATGAGGATGGTTAAACTTATGGATGTATAGTTACCTGGTTCTGTTGCCGAGCCGCCCTTGTGGAGGGGGATAACAGTCACTGTTTTCCATTCAGTGGAGACAAAGCCAGTACTCAGGCTGTGGTTGAATAGCATGCTAATGGAGTAGCTAGCTCTTATTCTAGGGCATTAAGAATACCTGGAATGCCATCTGGTCTCGTGAGGACTGTGTTCTTAGCCTTGGAGAGAGCATTAATAACTTACTCTTTGGAGATGGAGGGAGGAGAAGATGAAGAAGACATGGTTTGCGGTATGCTTGGGAAGAATAGGGGGGTGAGATTTTCACCAAACCTGTCTGTTAGCAGGTGCACAGTTTCCGTAAGGTCAGTGTTTGTGATGCCATCCACATTTAGTTCAGCACACATCTGAGTCTTACCTTTTAAGTTGCGGATGTAGCTGAAAAAAGCCCTATGGTTATCCTTGGCTATGGTTGCTAAATTTTTCTCATAGTTGCTCTTTGAGTTGTCTTATTTGCTTGTTTAAGCTGAAGAGGGTGCTCTTCCAGTTATGGGATCTCACTTTTTGTGTTTTTAAACAGCAGCATCTTTCCCTTATTGTATAATTTATTAATGCTAGACATCCACCAGGATGGTTTGTTTTTTCTTCAGGATCTTGCTTTAATCCTATCCAGCATGGCTGTGTCTGTACATTTGTATATGCTTATACAGGGCATCAGTGTATACCTTAGTATAGCTGTCAATGCCATCTGTGGAAACTGGAGATTGGAAGTTGATTATACCTTCCCTTAGGAAGGTATAGTTAGCTTTGGTGAAGGTTTTTAGCCTGGATTCTCATTTGGTGAATTCTGGTGCTATTGCTGCTTCAAAAATGATTGATTTATGATCGGATTAAGCCAATGTGGGCCCTACACTTGCAGCATTGCATCAGTCAGTCATATTGGTGAGGACCAGGTCTAGAATATTGGAGCCCCTTGTGGGGTGGTGCAATATTTGTTCCAAGGCATTTGAATTAACAAAGTCCAGGAACTTTTGTGTGAGTGAGTTTGGGCTCATACAAGTTTCCCAGTTAATGGAAAGATAGTTGAAGTTACCCATGACTAGGGTGTTAGGTTGTACCTTATTTATCCCAAGTAGATCTAAATAAGATGTGTGGACATCTGCTTCATTGAAAGGGACCTGTAACTGACGAGTTGGAGTAGCTCCATATAGCTTTCTTGTCTAACCAGTCTAGAGGTGTAATTATCTTTAATGAAGATAGATACTCCACTTGTGGTATGAAAGTGTGGAAGGCATTGTAGCCTTGCAAGGCTGAGGTACTTTCTGCAACTTTGAGACAGGTTTCTGTGACTGCACAGATGTTAACATCTTCCAGGGAGAGGAGTGTTTCCAGGGAGTGCAGTTTCTGATTTAAACTCCTAGCGTTTAGCAGCATGACCCTGTATTCTGTTTTTTGCTGTATTATGTCTTCCCATTCTTCCAGCATCCACATAAGATTTTTATACCTTATAGCCAGTATATGCCCTTAAAACTAGTTACTCCACTAGCCAAACACGCACATAGACACACACATACTGTGTATTGTGTATACTGTGTATTCTACTCCCTTATAGCCAAGAGCCACTTCTTTGCCCTCAGAAATTGTCATTTTTCTTCCTTCCATATCCATAGTTTTATTAATTACCTAAATGCAGCTCACATTTGCTAAATTCTCAGGTTCACTCTCATTCATCAGATTCAGTAAATCTTGTCGGCAGTCTACCTTCTTCCAATTTCCTCATTTCCAGTAATTTCAGTAAACTTGTGATCTTCCAAAAATCACACATTGTCTACATGACAACTGTTCTTGTTGCTTTGTTGCACTTTGATGTAGCATAGACTAGATTCAGACCAGCTGAATCTGGTTCTGTGTATTAAATTGTGCACTAAACCAGGCTGTCTTTTGTTGGAGTTGGGCCCCTTGCACCCTTGTGGCAGGAGAGTGCAGTTAGGACTCCTCTGATTAAAGGTTGCTGTCAGATGCCAACACATTGTGTTTCTAGGGGTTCCCTTTTTAATTTCGAAATAGTGAAATCCCAAATTTCAGTATTTCGAAATTAAAATACCGGTAAACCAGAAGCGCAAAATTCAAAATCCCGAAGTACGAAGATTTAGAATTAGCACTTCTGGTGGTGTGGTGTGTGAATGGTAAGATGTGAGTGTGGGTATGTATGTATGTCTATGTCTGTTGGTTAGGGGCTTTAGTGTCTGTCAGTGTGTGTTTTGACTGTGATGTGTGTGTGTGAGGGTGTGTATAATGTGGGGGAGTGAGTTGCTTGTGTGTGTCTGTGCAATCTCGGAGTTATTATATATAAGTAGGGGTGGGGGGTGAGGGGGTCTTGTCCCCCTGCTTATCTGTAATGTAGGATATTATATTTGAGACGGGGGGAAGTGGTGTGTGTGTGTATGCTGTATCTGTAGTGTAGCGTCGGGAGTTTGAATTTCGCGGTTTTAGGGGTTTCGTGTTTGGTGTCTTCGGTTATGTAATTTTGAAATTCGGGATTTCAGTATTTTGAAATTACATAATGAATCCCTTTATAGGGCCACATTATCTGCAAGAGGATTGTTCCATCTGCCATAATTTCAATCCTAGGGCTCTATTAGAGAGAAAAAATAAACTTATCTTAAAAGGATTGTTACCATCTTCCTTTGCAGAAGCAATGTCTGGGGTTCAGTCTCCCAAAGGTAAAGTTCAAGAAACAAAGCCTTTGTCTCCAAAGGCTTCCACCTTGGCTTCGGAGCTGACTAGAAAAAGGTCCAAGTTGTATCCGAAAAGATCCCTTAGTACTTCATCCTCGGATCCAAGGAAGAAAAAAAAATGATGGCTCCGTATTTTTTTGATTTGACAAAAAAGCCGTCTGATTAGACTGCCTCGAGTCCTGACCAGATATTCACTGTCTATTGATCCTGTGCCTTCTAGGTTGCCTTTACCCTTTTTGGAATGACACTGGTCCAAGCCCCCCCCCCCCTCTGTTCAGTTGTCCAGAAGTCTAACAGAGGAAGATGTGTAAAAAATGATGTGGAAGTTCCTCTTGGTGCAGATTCAGATGGTTGTCTTGCTGGCTTCTACCCCCTTAGGTCAGGAGGCCTGTCCATCAACCGCACACCCACTTCAAGGTACTTCTCTGATCCCTTCGGTTGCTTCAGAGTCCATGGATCCGAGCCTTCCGGGTCCATCTGGCTCTGATCTGAAGATAACATTATATTCGGATCCAAAGCTTACTCTTAGTGCTCCAGTTCAGATTTCTTTGGATCCAGATGACTCTCGGAGGCAAAGCTTCCATGTCCGGTCCGAAGTGTTGGAGTCTACTCCGTGGTTGTCAGAGCCCCCTCTGCCCCTTGGAGCTTTGGCACTATATAGCTTGGCTCCGACTTCCTCCTCGGGGAAATTGCTTTCGGAGCAGGTGAGGAAAGCAGTCCAGAAGCTTGCCTTCTCGGCACTGGGGCCTTCTTTCTCTCCAGGACATTCGACCTTTAAGTTTGTGAAGAGGGTGTTCTCTACTCCGACAGGACAGATGGATCTAACCCCCTCAGATCCTCAACCTTCTACCCTGATGTCTCTGCGATTAGAGCCTCATCATTCTATACCACAGGGACAGCCAGTTCGAGATCCCCAGGCTTCCCAGCAGGGATACCTCCCCAGAGCACCCCGCTGAAGTGGTCCCTAGGAAGGAAGTGCAAGAGGAAGCACTTGGACTCTCCACAAGAGTCAGTTAAGGAAGATACGGACTTTGGTGAAGGTGAATGGTCCCCGCAATCACCTCCTGAAGACATCTCATTTAGAGACATCCTTGAGATCCTAAACAGAGAGGATGTTGGACCCTCAGCAACCCTTCATCTGAAGAGTCAGTATTCCTGGAGGGTTTCAGTACTGGCCCATCTACCTCCTGGGTTGCTTTGCCTGCTGATGAGCTCATTTATTTGGTCTCTCAGTGGGCATAGAAGGAACCTGACACAGTTGAACCCATACCCAGAAGACTGGACAAGACTCCGACATCCCCTTTGGGGAATGAGTTTTGGTCTAAAGGGGGGGTGCCCATTGCTTTCATCGTCTTGGCAGCAGCCACCAAAAAGGAACTTGCGGAACATTCCACTGTTCATCCCCTAACAGGGAGTCTAGGGAGATGGACAAGTTTGGGACGCGTGTCTGTGCTACAGCGACCTTCGTCTTACGGTCGCTGAATTATCTGGCACATTTTACTAGGTTGCAGAGGGATTTGATCAAGGAACTTACAAATTCCCTCTCGGGATCTTTTTCTGCAGAAATCCAAGCATTCATGACTTCTTAGTTGGGTACTCTAAATCTGTTTTGAATTCATCCATGAGGCTTATTTCGGATGCAGCCAAAGGCACGTTAAGGGCAGCAGGTACAGGCATCTCCATCAGGGGATGTGTCTGGATGCTCTTGTGTGATTTTCAGGAGCCCTTCAAGTCTTCGTTCATCAATGCTCCCTTTGACGGCACTTCTTTGTTTGGCCTCACAGTGAAAGAAACTTTATACAGGTGTGAGAAGGATGGAAAGACCCTGTCTGCAGTGGGTGTATGTTTTTTGACCTCTCAAAGATTGTTTTCAAGAAATCAGTGAGGTGGTTGAAAGATGTGGTTCAGGAAATCACTGGGTCCTGTCCAGGACACACTTGGAGGAAGTTCCCCAAGGGGCAGATGGGGGAACTCTAATAGTTAACACTGCCCCTGTGGCAGAGGAGGCCCAAAAAAACAGGGATCTAGAGATGCCTTCTTTGACAGACCCTACCAGCGCTCCTGAAAGGAGGCCCAAATTGTCCACCTGTGGAGGCAGTCGATGGGTCGATTATCCCTGCACCAGAGAGCCTGGCTAGACATAAAAGATACTTGGGTGCAGAAGATTATATCCAGAGGCTATATAATATACCCATCTGATGTTAATCTTCTTTGCATTCATCATTGATGGGTTCAGTTCCGAGCCCTTGGAACAGAGTCGGCCTTTTTACCAAGCTCGCACCAGCCAAACAACACTTGAGCCAAGTCTCTACCCAGAATGCCCTTCTACCTGTTACCCCAGATCTCGTTTGCCACATCGTTTCAGCCGAGCTCTCAGCTAAGTGAAACTTTTTTGATATTTGTGTGAAAAATTTTAGATATCTTCATATTTTGTTAAGCCATTAGTTTTTCTAGCGTCGTTTCTTCTGACTTTGGTTTTTCCTCTCTACCCATAGTTACCATTGGTACACTTTCAAGTACCATTGTTGGTACGGCCTTTCCTCCCTTACCCTTGTGGTATTTCTTCAGTACCGTAGTTGGTATTGTTTAACCTATTAGCTGACTTTTATTCGGGTGTTTCCCTTCTTTTCTCTTGTCATACCAGTGTATTGTTATATTTGTGACTTTTTTGAACGGAGTTGACTTAGATTATAGTTGGATTATACAGTTGGCCTGTGGTGTTTTTTCTCTATCAAGATGTCTGATAAGAAGGGTACTTCAGGTTTTACGCATTGTACTTCATGTAAGGGCAAGTTACTTAACAGTGATTCTGATGATGACTGTGTATACTCTTTGGGAGTGTCCCACCTTTCGGTGCAGCCTCCATGTGAGATTTGTCAGAGTTTGTCAACGCACTCTTAATGAGTGCAAAAGTAAACTCATCCTGAAAGGGTTACTCAAGTCTCCCTTTTCAGAGGTCATTTCTGCGATGGAGGTCTCAACCCCTCCTTCTAAGGACAAAGAGATCCTGCTCTATTCCTTCTTCACCATCAGGTGATCAGAGCAAGCCTGGGAAATCAAAGGTCCCAAAGTTATCGTTGGAGCATAAATCAGCCTCCTTGGCTCAGTCTTCTTCGGCTCCGACCATCTCAAAACCTTCGATACTGGCGCCCGTTTTGGCACCGATCATAGACCTTACAACGCCTATTTCACCTTGGGCACTTGTGGTCACTTTGGCTCAGGGCACCTTCGACTATGTCATTAGTTTCCATTTTGGAACCGACCGTTTCGGCTCTGAGTGCCACTTTGGCACAAGCGTTGTACCGACCTCACTGAAGTCGACCCCTTTACTTCTGGTCTCGAAACTAGAGACTTTGGTGCTGGCAGACCTTGTACCACAGACCCGATACTCCCCCTCCGTAGATCCATTTCTAGGCCAAGCGATAGCCCCTTCATCAAACGTCCTGACATGCCATCTGGAGTATCCACTAGATCCACCAGGAGCCTTTCTGAACATGACGTGGTGCGTCTTGTAGACCAGCTGTTGTTAGCCGGGGGAATCGCTCACTTTCTAAGACCCATCCACCTGCAGGACTTTGGATGCCTTATCCACGGATGCCATCTTATACTCCTTCGACCATCTCGGTTCCGAAGCCGCCTGCTCCGACATCCCTCTTGGATCCCATCACTTCGGCGCCTGTGGTGCATCTCACTCAAGCTCCAAGTTTGTCACTTTGGTCTTCGGTTCCCACTGAACCGGTCCTTCCTCAATCTGGGGATTGGGGGATGGGTGCATCGGCCCGGGGTACGGAGCCACCTCTCTTCTTGGTTCCATCCTTTGTGCCGATATCCGCTTCCGCGCCGATCCTGCTTGATGCTCCATCCGTGGGGGCGGGTTTGTCAGAGCAGGGTGTTATCCCGGTCCCGAGGTTGTCTTTCTCAGTTCCGGGCTCCCATCCTCCTCCTGGCAGGCCTGCCTTCCGCGCGATGGAGAGGGCTCTTGCTTCTGGCAGCACTCCCTCATTGTCGGAATCCCAGTTTTCACCCCCTGTGAGCTACAGCTGTCACAGACCACCCCCCGGGACACCAGGCAGAGAAGTCGCAGGACACCCCTGTTCAGGGTACCCGCTCTTCAGACTTCTCCTCAGAGACCCCCCCCCCCCACTGAGGAGCCCCCACGAAAGAAGACGTGCAAGAAGAAGCACATGGACTCACCCGAGGAGTCCTTAATGAAAGACACGGATTACAATGATGGTGAAGGGTCCAAACGGTCACCTCCTGATGATGTCTCCTTCAGAGACATCCTGGAAGTGTTAAAGCAGAGAGGTGACTGGAAGCCCTCCAACCCTTCATCTGAGGAGTCCGTGTTCCTGCAGGCTTTTCGCACCTGGCCTTCTACCTCTTGGGTGACCCCGCCTGCTGACGAGCTTGTTCAGCTTGTCATGCAGCATGCTTCGAAGAACCCTCATTCCATTGAGGCGATCCCTCGGAGACCAAACAAAATTCTTTCCCCTTCCGAGGAGAACCCCCATTGATCTAAAGGATTACCAGTTGATGCTAAGGACCTGGCTGAGGAAAGTCCCGCTGTCCACCCACCCAACAGGGAGTCCCTGTCGGTGGACAGACTTGAGAAGCGTGTTTTTGCATCATGGACCTTTGTGGACCGTCCCTGAATTATTTGGCACATTTTACGAGGCTCCAGAGGGACTTCATCTCCGAACTCTCTGGGATGCTCGAAGGACAGTTGTCTGACGAGGTCAGGGACAAAGTGGCCTTATAGCTAGCAACCCTGGAATCAATATCCAACTCGTCCATGAGTTTGCTGTTACATGCAACCAAAGGGGCGGCTAGAGCAGCGGGTTCGGGCATTATGAGGCGTCGTGCTTGGATGCGCATTTGTGACCTCACGGACCCCTTCAAGTCTTCCTTTATGAATGCTCCCATCGAAGCTTCTTCCCTTTTTGGTTCCAAAGTGAAGGACACACTAGCCAGGTGCGAGCAAGACAGAAAGACCCTGTCTGCCTTAGACCTACGGTTTTCCAACCCTCAACATATCTTCTCCAGGAATCGGAGGAGTGGAAAGATGTGGCGTAAGAAATCTCAGGGTCCCTTCCGTGCCGCACGTGGTGATGATACTCCCAGAGGCAGAGGGGTAACAATTCCAGAAGATGCCCCTATAGAATCCAGGCTCAAGAGATTCCTTCTCTGGACAGCCTCATCAGCGCTCTTGAGGAGCAGCCTGATTGCTTACCTCTGGAAGCAGTCTGGGGTTGTTTCTCTTTGCACCAAGCTGCCTGGCAATCCATCACCACTGATTGTTGGGTGCAGAGCATTATCACCAGAGGCTACACCATTCCCCTTTCTTGTCAACCAAATTTTCCAAGAAAACTTCCCAACGTTCCACCCAAAGGGAAGAAGCTGCTTCAGAGATTATAAAGTTGTCTCAAAAAAGAATCATCCAGCCAGTCCCACCAGAACAGAGCAGATCCGGATTTTACTCGAGATTCTTTTTGGTGCCAAAAATGGAGACCCCATTTTAGATCTCAACAGCTTAAACAAGTCTTGTTACCCAAACCAAATTTCGGATGGTCACGGTTCAGTCCATTCTCCCCTTTTTAAGAGAAGGCGATTGGATGTGCTCTGTAGATCTCTGGGATGCGTATTACCACATCAAGATGGACAAATGCTCCAGGAGTCTGCTTCACTTCCGGCTAGGAGCCAGTCATCAATTCCGTGTCCTGCCATTCTGTCTCTCTACAGCCCCCAGAGTGTTCAAGAAAATCCATGGCAGTGGTAACAGCTCAACTTGAGACTAAAAGGATTCAGGGTGTTTCCATATCTGGACGACTGGCTCCTTACTACCCCCACTGAGCATCTTCTGGTAACAGCATTACATTATACTCTTTCTCTGGCAAAATTGTTGGAAATAACGATACATTGGGAGAAATCAAACCTTGTCCCTACACAACAAATAGAGTTCATTGAAGCAGTGTTCAATACTCAGTCCTGTCTGGTATCACTCCCAATTCACAAACTCCATCGATTGAGGCTTCAACTCCGGGTGATACTCTAACAAACAACAGTTTCTGCAAGGGAAGTTCTTCAGGCCTTGGGTTCTATGGCAGCGTCAATCCCAATAGTGCTGCTAGCAAAGCTATACATGCGGATTCTGCAATGGTTCCTTCTGTGTCAATGGTTCCAAGACTATCACCCCTTCAATTACCAGATTTGAATAACCAACTCCTGCAAACAGGACCTGCTTTGGTGGATGAGGCCAGATGTATAACTTTGGAGTCGTCCATTTCACTCTCCTCAGCCCACAGACATTGTGACCACAGATGCTTCCCCGATCGGGTGGGGGCATTTCCAAGGAAATACTGTCCAAGGCACATAGTCCACCTGCATATCAATGTTCCGGAACAGAGAGCTGTGCCATTAGTGTTACAGGCCTTCCATTTGCCTCTCCCTTCTGGGACAGTTGCAATTCAATCAGACAATATGTCAGTGGTCTGGTATATCAACAAGCAAGGAGGAACAAAGTCCTATCCCCTATGTCAAGAAGCCATGAGAATTTGGCAGTGGGTGATAGCTTCCAACCGCTTTCTAATAGCAACACATGTCCCGGGGAGCTCCAACTTAATTATGGACAAGTTGAGCAGATGCATCCTCATGCCTCACGAGTGGTCCCTCAACCCCGAGGTGGTGTCAGCAATCTTCAGCCACTGGGGCCAGCCCTGCTGCGATCTTTGGCCTCCCCATCAAACACCAAGTGCAGTAGTTATTTTTCCCTACTTCTCCCAGAGGTTGTGTCACCGAGGGACGCTCTGATCCACGATTGGCCCACGGGACTTCTTTACTCTTATCCTCCCATCCCTCTGATACCACAATTTCTAAAGAAAGCTCTTTGATTAAGATGCAAGGTGATCCTGTTAGACCCATTCTGGCCTTGACAAGTTTGGTTCCCCTTCCTTCGGCCTCACCTAGTATACCCACCATGGATTCTGGACCCTCTACCAGATCTGATTACTCACCCCCAAGAGTTGTCACCCAAATCTGCCCAGTCTCAAGGTGACAGCTTATTTTCTCCACTTCCGCTAGTAGCCAGGCAGGCTAATCTCTCCTCGCCTGTTCGAGACATCATTCTGGCCTCTCATAAACCATCCACTAGAAAGACTATACCAGGATAAATGGAAAACATTCTCCATTTGGTCCAAGGATAACATGCTAGACCTGTATTTGGGTCCAGTTACTGCAGTGCTTCAATACTTGGCTAAGTTTTTTGATAATGGAGCCTCTGCCTCTACCGTACAAGTACATCTAGCGGCAATTTTCAGTTTCCACAGTGGTATAGATGGCACCCCTCTTATCTCTCTACACATGTCCAAGGCTTTCCTCATGGGGACTTCTCATATCAGGCCTCCTGTCAAACAGACCATGGAACCTCACTCTAGTCCTTCAGTCTTTGACTCAGAAACCTTTTGAACCTGCTGCAAAGTGTGACCGAAAGTTTTTGTCTTGGAAATCTTTATTCTTGGTAGCCATTACCTCTGCCAGAAGAGTCTTGGAGCTGCAGGCATTGTGTATCAAGAGGCCCTATCTGGTCTTTCATAAAGACAGAGTATCACTTCGGACAAATCCATCCTTTCTCCCCAAAGTTGTTTCTGAATTCTCCATAAACCATAACATTGACCTACCAGTGTTCTTTCCAAATTTTGCCAAAAGAGGAGAGTACTGCCTTCACTCTTTAGACGTACATAGACAATTGAGATTTTATCTAGACAGGACCAAATCTGTCCGTAAATCTGAACAGCTTTTCATCTCCTGTTCTGGGCCCAGAATGGGAGAGGCAGTTTCCAAGGTTACATAATCAAAATGGCTAAGGGACTGCATTCGTTTCATCTATTCCCTCAGTAATAAATCTATGCCAAAAGTTAAAGCTCACTCCACTAGATCTATGGCAACATCTGTAGCTTTCCATTCCAGGGCTTCCATGGACGACATCTCAGCAGCTACTTGGGCTAAGCCTCATACCTTTATCAATTATTACAAATTGGACTTAGTCTCTAGAGGGAGAGCTGCCTTCGGTTCAGTGCTGCTCAGGGAATGTTCTTCCATAAGGGCCGCCCATGGACCTACAGGTAGCTTGGGATTCTGTCCCTTCAGTGATGAATGGAAAGAAGATTAATAACATCAGATAAAGAATTTGCCTTACCATAGCGTTCCATCTGTGTTATTCATATTCTTTCATTCATCACTTCCTACCTTCCTTCCCCCTCCAAAGGCTCCTGGGGGATGTTTTGGGTCTAAGTGCTGCCCTAGGGTAGTTGCGCAGAAGTGGGCTTGGCTTTACTTCCTTTTCTCTAGCAAACTCAATCTGAGGTAACAAGTGAGAAGGGCATTCTGGGTAGTGACTTAGCTCGAGAGTTTTTTGGCTGGTGCCAGCTTGGTAAAAAGACTGACTCAGTTCCCAGGGCTCGGAACCGAACCCATCAGTGATGAATGAAAGAAGATGAACAACACAGATGGAATGATATGGTAAGACATACCTTCTTTTTTTCACTCCCACCTCCAATCTCAAGAAAAATCCCTGATGGTTCCACCCAGTCAGAGGGAAGAAGCAGTAATTCAGATGCAAAAGGTACTAGAAAAAAAGACATCCAAGAAGTCCTGCCACATCAGAACGAATCCAGAACTTGCTCAAGGTTCTTTTTACTGCCAAAGAAAACAGGAGACTGGAGACCCATTTTGGATCTCAGCAACTTGAACAAACCAGTTCAGCATACCAAGTTTTGGATGTTCAAGGTTTAATCCATTCTCACTTTCTGGGCAATAATGACTGGATGTGCATGATAGACCTTCAGGATGCGTACTCTCACATAAAGATGAACAGATGATCCAGAAGCTATTTACACTTCCAGGTGGGAGCCAGTCACTACCAGTTCAGAGCTCTGCCCTTTGGTCTCAACTTGCTTGAGACTGCAGGGATTCCGTGCGTTTCCATATCTATATAACTGGCTCATTACCACCCAGACTAGGCATCTGTTGATAAGGGCAAGAAATCAGGTTCTCGAGGCTTATTCTTATCTGGGAATAACCATAAACTATGACACGTCTCAACTACAACCATCTCAAAACTTGGAATTGATGGGAGCAGTTTTCAGTACAGACAATGGTTGCTTCATTACCTCTCTCAACAGTATAAACATTCAGATCACAAGTCAGAAAAGTAATCTCAGCTCACTTGGTCCTTTAAGCTCTAGGATCAATGTCAGTGGCAATGACCGTAGTACCTTTAGCCAAATTTTATATGAGGTTTCTCCAGTGGATTCTAGAAACACATTGGTCGATATTTTACCAGCCCATATCTCCACAGATACAAATCACTCAGACATGCAAGAGATATCTCTGGTGCTGGATTCAATTAGATCAGGTTTTACAAGACAGTCTGTTCATTCTCCCTCAGCCCATGGCCATAGTGACCACGGATGCTTCCCATTCGGGGTGGGGGAACACTTTTTGGGGCAGATGGTCCAAGGCACTTGGTCTCCCAATGTGGTCAGTTTGCATATCATTGTCTTGGAAATGAGAGCAGTACTCTTAGCGTTGCAGGCATTCCAGAATACTCTACCTTCAGGAACTGATGTTCAAACAAACTATACGTCAGTAGTTTGGTACATCACCAAACAGGGAGTGGACCAAATCATACCCCTTGTGTCGAGAAGCACTCAGTGTGTGGCAGTAGGTGATCTCATCCAACCACTTTCTTATAACACATATTCTGGGAAAGTCCAGTGTGATAGCAGACAAACTGAGTAGGTAAATTCTTCTACCTCATGAGTGGTCTCCCAAAGAGCAGATGATGGAAATGGTTTTTCACCAGTGGGGCCAGCCTTGCTGCAACCTTTTTAAATCTCTCCTGAACAACAAATGCAACAACTACTTTGCCCTAATCTCTGAACAAGGGGAAGCCTTGAAGGATGCCCTACTTCCTGATTGCCCCTCCACCGGTGGTCTTCACGCCTACCCAACAATCCCATTAAGTCTGAAATTTGTGTAGAAAACTGCCAGGTTGAAAAGCAAAGTCATCCTCATTGCATCTTACTGGTTTCCCTTGCTGTAGTCTCATTTAGTTTACCAACCTTGGATTCTGGATCCTATTCCAGACCTCCTGTCTCACCCAACAGTCATGATCCATCCAGATATCTCAAACCTCAGGCTACAACAGCCTGGTTTCTCCAATTCTATTAATGGCCAGATAACCAGTGCTCTCTTCCCCTGTCTGGCATATCCTTTTATCTTTCTATAAATCTTCAACAAGGAAATTCTAATTAAATAAATGAAAAAAGATTCATTGTCTGGGCACAACAAAATCATATTGATCCCCTTTCAGCTCCATTACATAACATATTTCACTTTTTAGCTTTACTTTTTAAAGAAGTGGCTAGTTCCTCAACCATTAAGGTTCATTTAACAGCAATGTCAAATTTTCACATTGGATTTGAAGGTTCTTCAGTAGCCTCTGTGCAGAGTTTTCTTGTGAGGCAGTCTTCTTTTGAGACCTCCGTTTTAAAGTCCCTACTAACACATGGGATCTCAGTCTGGTACTGCAGGCGCAAATACATTCCCCTTTTGAACCAGCAGTTAAATGGGAGCTTAAATATCTCACTTGGAAAACTCTGTCTAGTATCTGTTACTTCTAGGTGAATTTCAGAGATTCAAGCCTTGTGTGCAAAACCTCCATACTTGGTTTTTCTCAAGGACAGAGAGATGTTACAAGCAAATGCCTCCTTCCTTCCCAAGATGGTGTCAGAATCTGATATCAATTGACCCATTATTTTTCCAGTATTCTTTCCTAATTTTGCAAACAAGGGAGAATACATGTTACATTTATTGGATGTTCACAGACAATTACATTTTTATCTGCACAGAACAAAAGAAGTCAGAAAAAAAAATTCTAAGCTTGTTTTCCTGCCTTTCCTGTAACTAGTCTAGTCCAGGTACAGATTTGCTGTATCCAGAACTGTTTGTAAGCATCTGAGCCCCACAAGCCTTTCTGTGTTGGAGGGAAGCCTTCTAGCTTGTCAGTAGGAGTGGTAAGCACTAGGTAACCTGTCTTCCACAAGAGGAGTGGTTTCTGGCCCAGAAATTGTATTTTATTGGTCGTTTGGGCATTTTTTCCATCTCCTTCAACTTTCTGGTCTAAAAGCCCGCATTTGCACTTTTCCCGCCTTTCCTGTAACTAGTCTAGTCCAGATACAGATTTGCTGTATCCAGGACTATTTGTAAGCTTCTGAGAGGTGCCAAATTCTGCTCTTCAATTTTTTTTCCCTTAGATCTGCTAGATGTTCTTCATGTTTCACTGTTGTAGTCATCACATTTGGGTAATTCCTGCCAGGGTAGCTCTGTCGGCCCGAATACCAGAGGCTTAGTATTTCTGCATCTGTTGCTGTTGCTTCAGGACTGAAGTCAGGTCGTCTGTAGTATAAAGTAACGCAGCCGACGCCATTGCATCAGTCTTTCTTGCCGAGGGGCCCGAAGCAAAAGCAGTTCGCACAAGTGCCGGTTGGCCGCTACCTGAGTTTCGTTTTCCGAATTGAAGTTGAAGTCTTCTAAAGCTAAGTACCCCGTTGGGGATTCTTTCTTGCTCTAACTGATGTCAGAAAAAGTTAACAATTGTCTCTTCTGTGGAAACCAAATACCACACCGAGGCTTTCATTCTTACTGGGTCATTTGCTTAGGCCCAGACCACGACGTCCCCCGCTGTTGCTTTTGTGCTTTGTTCAACGCCAGAACTATACATCGTCTAGCCCTTCTTGTAGCTAGATATTTTCGCTCTCAGTCCTCTATTTCCGATATGGCGTTGGTAAGCCATCCGACATCAGATCTTCCAAAAAACATAAGGATAAAGACGGAGACAGAACCGCACAAGTCCAAACCTACTGACGACACTTCCGTTAAGCTAGCCGTCAGTTCTCCAGTCTTCAGTGAGGCGCTTTTGCAGCCTCTGATGCTCGCTTCTGTGGATTCGCAGGCTGCTACCGAGACCCTTTCGGAGTCCAGTATGCCGCAAATCTCTTCATCAACTAAGGATCCTGTGTTGTCTATACTTTGGATGGGTCCGAAGCCGCTAAGCAGGCACTGGCTTCCGAGGAAGTACTTCACACTACAGATTCTCGACACAAACCGACAACTTCTTCCACATCTTCTGTTCTTTCGAAAACTACCGAGTTTCTAAGGCCCAGGGTACGAACCACACCCAAGAAACCAACGACCCCATCTCAGGCACCTGCTTCCTTGCCTCAGTCTCAAATACTTAAAATGGCAGAAGACCTTGTAATGTTGATCAGGGGAAGCCATGTTACCCCTTCCAAAAGAAAAAGAGATTTGTTCCCAATAGTCTTATCTGAACAGGAGTCAGATGACTCCGATGCCTGTGAATATGAAGACATGCAATCCCTCTCTGCTTATAAGTATTCTGATCCAGAGGAATCCATTCCTTCAGCCTCTCCACCCAAAGATTTTTCCTTTGGGGAAACCCTTCATACTTTAAGGGAACATTTCCAATGGGAATGTCATGACTACCCTCAATCTAAAAAGAGACTCAGGGAATTTGTAGATCTTCCACAGCACAGACCCCTGGCCATTCTTCCTGTCCTGGATGTTGTGGATGATGATGTCCTTCAAGGATGCATCTGCAGTCCTTACAAATGGGTTGTCCTGTCGTCAGGCAGCCCTTCGGTCGGCCGGATTCCAAAGTCTGGGTCTGGCCTCGGCTGGTGTCGCACTTCACCCGACGTCATAGCTGCAGTTATTCGGGTATAAAGGCATCAGCCGACGCCATTTTCCTCAGTCTTTCTTGCCGCGTGGCGCCCGAAGCAGAAGCTGTTCGCAAGTGCCGGTCGGTCAGAACCAGAGATTACTACTACCAAATACTACTTCGAAGACTTCTACAAAGCTAAGTACCCCGTTGGGGACTCTTTCTTGCCTCAGCCGATGTCAGAAAAAGTGAATAACTGTTTAACATGTGGGAAACAAATACCTCATAAAGATTTCCACTCTTACTGCTTACCTTGTTTAGGCCCAGACCACGACGTAGCAGCTTGTCAAGCCTGTGGTTCTTTTAACCGACGGACGCTTAGACGTCGGTCGGAATTTGCAGAACAGTTTTTCGGCTCTGATTTTGCTTATATTATGCCGTCGGATCCTCCGACTTCACAAATTTCCAAAAAACGCAAGTAAAAGGACCGACACTCGCGGTCCGCGGTTTCGGCCGAAACCGCGATTAAGCCAACCGCGAGTGTCTCGGTTTCGGCTGAAACCGAGCAAGCGGTTCTTCCTTCAGCCGAAAACATGCCTTCTACCGAGGCCTCTTCTAACCTGGTGGAATCGGCATCTGAAATCCAACCTGCAGTTGCGGTTTCTCAGGAATTATCTGACACTATTCCCTTGGATATTTCCACCCCTGCATGTGGAGCTGCTAGGCCGCCTGCAGCCATGTCCATTAAGGCCTTTGCCAGGGCTAAAGCAGCTAAAGCTACAAAAACTGTGCCTGTTAAGACCCCCTCTCACAGGCCCAGCTCCAGTACCCAAATGCTTTCTCTGGCAGAGGATCTCATTTCTTTAATCCGGGGATCCCAGCCTCATCCAGACAGGGCCTCTCATCCACCTCCAGAGAAGAGACCTAGAGCAGAGCCCCCTGAGCCAGTGTCCACAGATGATTCCTCTGATGATACAGATAATACAGACCCTCCAGAGGCTCCTTATTTCCCTTACGAAGACTCTGATGCTGAAGAGTCCATTCCTTCTGCCTCTCCACCTGAGGAATTTTCCTTTGGGGAAACCTTGCATGCTATGAGGGAACAATTTCAGTGGCAGGGCCAAGATTTCTCAGACTCCAGGAAAAGGCTTAGAACCTTTCTGCATTTACCACAACATAGGCCTTAAGCTATACCTCCAGTTCTTTCTGTTGTAGATGATGCATTTAATGATGCTTGTACTGCTCCTGATTCATTACCTCCGGCCCCTGCTAAGCCCGATAGGTTCTACAGGGTCCCGGACACACATCACCATCTATACAAGGCTCCTTTTGCAGATCCCGAGACTATCTCCCAGGGGCCTAAGGCTGTAGCAACTACCTCTACTAAAAATCCCGTGCCCTCCGAAAGGGAATCCAGGTCCTTAGAGAGATGGGGTAAAAAAGTTTACACTTCTGCTACTCTGTCAGCTAGGGCCTTGAACGGTCAATTTCATATGATCCAGTATCAAGAATTTATGCTAGACCAGTTAACTAAAAAACTGTCCTCTGATGAACCTTTTGATAAGAAGTATGTTCAGGAAATGGTACATAACATTTAGCAAGTTAGTAACCATTCTTTAAAATGCGGCTATGATGCACTGGAGGCTTCCTTTAGATCAGCCATGACTGGCACAGTTATCAGAAGGCATGCATGGTTGAAAGAGCAGGCCTTACTGGACCATGTCAAATCAAAACTATTAGATGCTCCCATGGACAAGGCCAATTTATTTGGTTCTCCTGCACAACAGGTACTGAAGAAAATGGAAGAGAAGGCAAAATCTGTACAAACAGTGAAAGATTTCTTACAGGTCCAGCCTCCAAGGTTTAGCAGGAATTGGCCCTCCAAAAACTGGTCCTTTCCAGACTCCTCTAAAGCACAGAGAGGCAGGAATAGGCGTTCAAGAGGCAGAAACCAATCCAGGGGTGCCTACAGGGGACGCCATTGGCAGGGTAACAACCAGCGAGGCACAGACGCAGCCACCACCACTGCAACAGGACAATCACAGTGACTTGGCTCTGGCACCGCCTACCAGGGAACAACTAGAAGCACCCTTAGGCGGAAAACTGACTTCATTTTCAAAAAACTGGCATTACATCACAAGGGACAAGTGGATTTTGCAAACTATACACCACGGTTACAGGTTTCATTTCCATACTCTAACAGGAAAGAGAGGAATGCCAAACCTACCTCCGAATCAAAAGGCAGAAGCTCTACAACAAGTAAACCAATTATTAAAGATGAGAGCTGTGGAATAGGTACCATCTATGGAACAAGGAAAGGGATTTTACTCCAGACTCTTCCTGGTACCAAGAAAGGAGAGCAAATGGAAGTCTATTCTCGACCTGTCCGCATTAAACACATTCCTCATTGTTCCAAAATTCAAAATGCTGACTCTACAGCAGCTTCTTCCCATGCTGGGCAAGGAGTCTTGGCTGGTAACTCTAGATCTCAAGGAGGCATACCTGCACGTCCCCATACGACCAATTTGCAGAAGATACCTCAGATTTCTTGCAGGATCAGAGCATTATCAATTCTCAGCATTGCCCTTTGGCTTATCTACTGCGCCCAGAGTGTTCACGAAATGCCTGGCATCAGTAATTGCGCATTGCAGGCTTCAGGGAATCCAAATTTACCCCTACCTGGACGACTGCCTGATACAAGCGGACAACAAAAACAAACTCACAGAAGACTTACAAAGAGTCATTTACCTGTTACAAGCCCTGGGATATACAGTCAATATAAAAAAGTCAAGGCTGATACCATCCCAAAGAATAACCTTTTTGGGTGCAGATCTGGACACATCAAAACAAATGGCATTCCTAACTGCACAAAAACAAGAGCAACTACCTCTCTACTTCTTGGCATTAACAAAGCAGAACCATCTAACAGCAAGAAAAGTACTGCAAGCCCTGGGCTTCATGGCATCCTGCATAATACTGGTCCCTCATGCCAGACTACATATGAGAAAGCTACAGTGGTACCTAAAGAATTTATGGTCTCAACACAAACACAGTCTAGAAACCAAAATTCCAATAATACCATGCCTGAAGCAAGAGTTCCTATGGTGGGCGCAGGCCTGTCAATCAAACACAGGATTGCCCTTCTACAGCATTCAACCAAGCCAAACCATCACGACGGACGCCTCAGACCTCGGTTGGGGGGCCCACATGCTGGACAAGTGCATACAAGGCTTATGGACTCAAGACCAGCTGCACCTGCACATAAATCTAAAGGAAATGCTGGCAGTAAAAATGGCAATCCAGACATTCAGACCATTTCTCCTAGAAGGTCAATTGATGATAAGGACGGACAACACCACAGTTATGTGGTACATCAACAAACAGGGAGGCACACATTCATACCCTCTATGCCGGATGGCACTGGACCTATGGAATGTGGCTCTGAGCTACAACATTCAGTTACAAGCAATTTTTGTACCGGGAAAAGAAAACATTCTAGCAGACATACTAAGCAGGACTTCCACGGATGCCCACGAATGGATGCTGCATCCGGACATCTTCAAAGCCATTACAAGGAAATGGGGACTTCCAGAAATAGACTTATTTGCATCCCCACGCAATCACCAGCTAAAGAAATTCTGCACAAGGACGTACCACCCACTTGCTTGGAAGGTGGACTCCCTATCTTTCAGTTGGAAAAACCTGACAGCCTATGCATTTCCACCACTTCCTTTGATGCACAAGGTGCTATTGAAGATCTAAGAGGACCGTCCAAGGATCATTCTGATAGCTCCAGACTGGCCAAGGCAACATTGGTACCCATTACTAAGGAGCATGTCTCGGGAACAAATATGGACACTACCCCTGGTTCCACTGCTATTAACACAGAACAACTACAACATCCTGCATCCAAACCTGAAAACTCTGCAGCTGACTGCCTGGAACATTACATAAGATCAATTAACCCAAATTTATCCCAAAGGGTTAAAGACATTATCCTTGAGGCTCGCAGACCCTCAACAAGAAAGAATTATGCAGCAAAATGGAAAAGATATCTCATTTGGAGTACTGCAAAGGGAGAAGATGTGTCACTGGTAAACATAGCCAACATCCTGGAATACTTGGCAGAGCTCTTCCACACAGGCCTGTCCTATTCTTCCATCAAGATACATGCATCAGCTATTTCAACAGAATACAGAGTGGATCCTCCTGTGTTCTCACATCCTCTGCTCAGGCAGTTTCTGAGAGGAATTAAAAATGTAAAACCTCCTAGGAAACCACCATTGCCAGCATGGGACTTGAACTTTGTGCTAGAAAAATTGACACTTCCTCCTTTCGAACCAGCAGCAGCAGCAGACTTGCAATACTTATCATGGAAGACTGCTTTCCTGCTGGCAATCACTTCAGCAAGAAGGGTATCTGAACTACAGGCATTAATGGCAGTGCAACCCTTCTTGATCTTCCATCAAGATAGTGTCCATGAGAACAAATCCTACATTTATGCCTAAGGTGGTATCCAGAGTGTCCTTAAATCAGGCTATCCACCTACCTACATTCTTCCCCAACCCACAGAACAGGGGAGAAAGACTGTTGCATACCTTGGATGTACATAGACAGTTACGCTACTACCTGGACAGGACCAAGGGCAATAGAACAACTGACCAGCTACTGGTAGCATATGCAACAGGAAGGGAAGGAAAAGCAATTTCAAAACAGACAATCTCCAAGTGGATAGGAAATTGCATTAGATTTTGTTACTCCTATCATGGAAAGAAAACTCCAGAGAACATCAGGCCTCACTCTACAAGGGCTACAGCCACTACCACAGCTTTCTTATGAGGAGTGGCTACCAAAGACATTATAGAGGCTGCTACTTGGACCTCCGTGCATACATTTGCCAAGCATTATAATTTACCTTTATACTCTAGATCCCGAGCAGGTTTTGCCACTGCTGTTTTGCAAGGGATCCTAACTACACCATAATTTCTTCTTCCTCCTCCCCTAGTTTGGCTATGGTATTCTACCCATTTGTAAGGACTGCAGATGCATCCTTGAAGGACATAGTACAGTTTTGTACCTGCCATAAATGTAGATGTCCGATAGGAATGCATCTGCAGTCAGGATTACCCACCCACCTTCCCCTCTGTGGTACTCCTAGGGTATTTACCCAACTTATAGCTAGCTGGGGGGGGATCTATTATGGTGTATTTGTTTGTATATATGTACATACATGCTTATTTTTTGTGTTTGCTCTCTACTATTTGGAAACATTGGCATTTATCCAAATTTAGCCTTCCAAGAGGGCACCTGGCATCTGGGGCAAGAAACACTGAGGAAAATGGCGTCGGCTGATGCCTTTATACCCGAATAACTGCAGCTATGACGTCGGGTGAAGTGCGACACCAGCCGAGGCCAGACCCAGACTTTGGAATCCGTCCGACCGAAGGGCTGCCTGACGACAGGACAACCCATTTGTAAGGACTGCAGATGCATTCCTATCGGACATCTACATTTATGGTAGGTACAAAACTGTACTTTTTCATGGAATCTAGTTTAACTCCTGACACCCTCCCTCCTGCTCCCAGGACACCTGACAGGTTTTACAGATTCCCTGACTCTCATAAATTTCTTTTCAAAAATCCTACTACTGACCCTGAGGTTATCTCCCAAGGGCCTAAATTAATCAAAGCAACTTTTTCTAAGAATCCCACCCCCTTAGATAGGGATTCCCATGCTTTAGGCAGATGGGGTAAAAAAGTATACACCTCTGCTACTGTTGCTATTAGAGCACTAACTTGTCAGTTCCATATTCTAAAATTCCAGCAGCATACCATGAAACTCCTCAAACAAAAAAGATCAACTTTTCCTGCTTGTACAGAAAATAGAGTTGCAAGACTTAATGCATTCTGCAAGTCAAGTAACTAAGCACACCTTACAGTGTGGTTTTGATGCCCTAGAAGCATCTTGCAGGGCAGCAGTCACCGGTTCTGTCCTTAGAAGGCATGCTTGGCTTAAGGAACAGCCCCTGCCAGACCATGTCAAATCTAAACTGTTGGATGCACCCTTGCACAAAGACAAACTTATTTGGCACCAAGGCAGAGAAGGTCTTTAAAAAGATGGAAGAAAAAGCTAAATCTATGCAGACAGTTAAGGATTTTCTGCATGTCCAGTCACCCAGGTTCAGTAGGCATTGTCCCACCAAACATTGGTCCTTTCCTGCCCCCTCCAGGTCAGTTCAGCCCAGGGTTTCTATTAGAAGACCAAAGACGCATTCTTTCGAATGCGTCTTGGTCGAACTTAAAAGACTGAAACGGCAAAATATCGAAGCGGCTTTTAAGCGAATTCTATCCCTGGGAAAGAATTTGGTTGGCCGCTTCGTTACTTTGCAGTTTTCGGCATTGTAGTGCGGTCTTGGAGTTAGTATATTTAAGTGGGGGGGGGGTGAAGCCCCCCACTTAATGTAATGTTTAAAGTGTTTTGTTTTTTATTTATTTATTTATTTATTTATTTATTTTTTGGGGGCAGCAATTTTTTCCCTTGGAAAAAAACTGACAGTTCGGCATTGTAAGCTTTTGCATCACCGTTAGCTTTTTTAAGCGTTCGGTGATCTAATATAGACCTTTCAGCCCAGACCCCGGGTTAGCAGATCCCCCAGACAACAGCCACAGGGAATGCAGAGATAAAAGCAATGGAGTACCTCCACTTCTAAACCAGGGAGTGCAAAGCCACCCCTCATGGTAAGAACTCACAATGACTCTCCACTTCCACCCCCTCCCTCTGCCCACCTACACTTGCCCCTGGGAGGAGAAAACTCCTTCCACGCAAGCCCTTGGGGCCACCATTACCAGTGACCACTGGGTCCTCAACATAGTGTCCTAGGGATACATATTTTCTTTCCACAGTCTGCCAACCCCAAAAGGGTTCCCAGATCTACCTCCAAACCAGTGGGCAGAGGCCAAAAAGCAAGTCCTTTCCCTGCTCTCCATGAGGGCAATAGAACACGTTCCTGCAGAACAGATAGGCCAAGGTTTCTACTCCAGGCTCTTCTTGGTACCCAGGAAAAGGGCATCTGGCACCCCATCCTCAATTTATCCATTCTAAACATCTTCTTGGTGATACCAAAATCCAAAAAATATATATATTTCTAGGAGCAAGCCTGGACACAGCATCCCAGATGGCATTCCTTACACCAGAAAAGCAAACTTACCTGACAGCCTGTTTCTCTCAACTAGCCACCCAGACCCCAGTTATCCGCAAGGAAAATCCTGCAAGCTCTGGGGTTCATGGCATGTTGCATTCTACTTATTCCATAGGCCAGACTGCATATGAGGAAACTTCAGTGGTACCTAAAAAGCCTTTGGGTGTCAACACTGTCAAGACCTGGAAACTCTTACGCAATTGATACCTGGTCTAAGGAAAGATTTCTTTTGGTGGGCAGCAGCATGCTACCACAACAAGGACTACCCTTCTCACCACCCCACGCCACCCATTCCCTCACCACAGATGCATCAGACTATGCGTGGGGTGCACACCTGAACGGTAGGTGCATACAGGGCCAATGGACCCCATGTCAAATACATCTGCACATCAACCAAAAAGAGATGTTAGCTGTCCAGCACACATTGACAGCTTTCAGACCCCTTCTCTCCCCAGGGGCTCTACTGATCAAAACAGTCAACACCACAGTGATTTGGTATATCAACAAGCAGGGAGGGACTCGCTCCTACCCGCTATGCAGGCTCGCCATGACCATTTGGCGCACAGCCTCAGCCATGCAGCTACACCTGCCAGGCTCTCTAAACTCTCTGGCAGACAACGTAAGCAGAAATCTTCTGGAGCCACACGAGTGGCAGCTAAACCAAAGAACCTTCACCCTTATAACTCAGAAATGGAGCACCCCGAATGTAAACCTCTTTGCTTCCCACTCCAACCATCAGCTCAGCAAGTTCTGCACCAGGGAGCCTCACTGCAGGGCCTGGAAAGTGGATGCTCTATCCTTCCAGTGAGTCAACCTCTCGGTCCATGCATTTCCTCCACTATCTCTCATTACTAGGGTACTGCTCAAAGTAAAGGAGGAAAAACCAGGGGCAATCCTGATTGCCCCAGACTGGCCACGCCAGCAGTGGTACCCACTGCTGTACAGCCTGTCCCCTCTGCCACCATGGCATCTCCCTCAGATCCCAACACTCTTGACCCAGAGGGGAGGAGAATTCATGCATCCTCAATTGCAGACCCTCAATTTGGCAGACTGGCTTATTCCCTGACCACTGTACAAGCTGACAATCTCAGTAAACAGGTTCTAGATGTTATACGTGAGGCCAGATGCCCTAGCACTAGAAAGTCTTATGCTGACAAATGGAAAAGTTTCTGCACCTGGATCCAGGCTAAGGGAGCCGATATGGCACAGCCCTCCCTACCACTCATCCTGGATTACCTAGCTGACCTACTACACAGTGGTCTTTCCTTTTCCTCTATTACAATTCATGCCTCTGCTATCTGTGCTCATTTCAGGACTGAGCAACCCCTTTTTCTCACAGCCTCTCATCTAACAGTTCCTGAGAGGGGCTAGCAACTTGAGGCCACCCAGAAGAGCACCGATCCCTGCTTGGGACCTAAACTTTGGTAGAGAAACTCACCCTGCCCCCCTTTGAACCAGCAGCTTCAGCAGAATTAAAGTTTCTCTCATGGAAAACCGCCTTACTTCTGGCCATCACTTCAGCAAGAAGAGTATCTGAGCTGCAAGCACTAATTGCTGCAGAGCCCTTCATCATTTTCCATGCTGACAGGGTCTCCCTCAGGACTAACCCATTCTTCATGCCAAAATTGGTGTCCAGTGTGGCTTTCAACCAATCCATTCATTTGCCCACCTTTTTCCCTATCCCACAAAAACAAGGGGGAAAGAATACTGCACTCTCTAGATGTGCACGGACAGCTTAAATTCTATCTAGACAGGACTAAATCATTCAGAAAGACTGATCAGTTAGTCAGCTTTGCTGCAGGAGCAAAGGGAAAAGCCATATCCAAACAAACCATTTCTAAATGGATAGCATACTGCATTCATTTCTGCTAGAAGCAACACAGCAAACCTCCCCCAATGGGGGGTCCGAACTCACTCTACCAGAGCAACCTCCACCTCTACAGCTTTCCTCAGAGGAGTCTCCACCAGGGACATCCTGGAGGCTGCAACATGGACATTCGGTCATAACTTCACCAAGCATTACCACCTGCCTATTTTCTCCAAATCCAGTCTTGCAGGGCATCCTAGCCAGCCCCCAGTCTTTTTAACTACCTCCACCCTTTTCCTCAGCTTCGGGAATCAACCCAAATGGGATGACTGCAACAGTGAAACATAAGGAACATAGTACAGTTGTGTACACTTACCATAAGTGTAGATGTTCGAGTGTATTCACTGTTGCAGCCCTGAATGTTCATCGTATTACACTGCTGCAGTCATTACACTTGGGTTATCCTGCCGTCAGGCGGTCCCGCAGTCGGCCAGAGTTCCAAAGTCTTGGTTCGGCGTCGGTTGCTATCGCTTCTTCCCTGACGTCAGTGCGCCAGGGGTATATAAGATGCATCTGACGCCATTTTCTTCAGTCTTTCTTGCCGTGCGGTGCCCGAAGCAGAAGCAGTTCGCAAGTGCCAGTCGGCCTACTCCTGAGATTTTCGAAGTCGAATTTCAGATCCAGAGTCTTCAATAAAGCTAAGTACCCCATTGGGGAAACTTTTTTCTTGCCTCAGACCGATGTCAGAAAAAGTTAATAATTGTATTTGTTGTGGGAAGCCAATACCTCATAAGGACTTCCACTCTTACTGTATTCCATGCCTAGGCCCTGATCACGACGTCACTAGTTGTCGGTTTTGTGCTAAATTTAACAAACGCACTATAAAAAGACGTTTTGGTTTTGCTTTGCACTACTTTAGCCGAAGGTTCAATTATATTATGCCGTCGGATCAACAGACGACCGCATTTCCGAAAAAACGCAAAGACAAGGACAAAGACAGGCATCCGAGGTCCGAAATCAACAAAACCTCTTCTAGGCCAGTCGCCAGTTCTCAGTGAGGTGCTTTCGCAGCCCCTGACACCCGCTAGCTCAGAGCCACAGGCCGCCTCCGACTCCCACGTGGAGACAACTAGGCCTCTGGAAACTCAAGGTATTGGGCCTACGGAAACTAATCCCTCAGATGGGTCCGGAGCCGCTGAGCAGGCATCGGCTTCTAAGCGTGTTTTCAGACCTTCACAACTTACCATTAAAGCAACAGCCAAGACAAAAGTACCATTAAAGACAAAGAAGCAAGTACAGCATTCTCCTGGACAGTCCTCCATGCCTAAGAAACAGATGCTTAAAATGGCCGAAGACCTCATTACTGTAATCAGGGGTTCCCATCCCCCTCCTGAGAAAAGGCCTAGGGCAGGATACAGACTGATTCCTCTGATCAGGTTTCCATTTCCTCTGATTCCTCTTCAGACCAGGGATGCTCTCTACCCCCCTATGAGGACTCTGATGCTGAAGAATCTATCCCTTCAGCCTCTCCTCCTGAGGATTATTCTTTTGGGGAAACTTTACATACCATGAGGGAGCATTTCCATTGAGAAAGTCAGGATTATTCAGAATCCAAGAAAAGGCTCAGGGATTTCCTTTTATTGCCTCAGCACAGGTCCCTGGCTATTCCGCCTGTGCTTGATATTGTGGATGATGTGTTCTCTGAATCCAGCTTATTTCCTGATTCTTTGCCCCCTTGCACCAGCCAAGCCAGATAGGTATTAGAGTCCCTGACTCTCACAAGTTTCTTTATAAAATCCCTCCTGCTGATCCAGAAACTGTTTCCCAGGGTCCAAAAGGGGTTAAGGCTTCCATTGCAAAAAATCCAGTACCCTCTGACAGAGATTCCAGAGCTTTGGATAGATGGGGGAAGAAAGTTTACACTTCTGCAACTTTAGCAGTAAGGGCTGTAAATTGCCAGTTTCACATGCTTAAGTACCAACAATATCTAATGGCTCAGTTAAAACAGAAAATGCTTGCAAGCTCAGAAGCTCCTGACTGTAAAGAAATGCAGGATTTATTGCATGCAGTTGAACAGGTGGGAAAACATACTCTGCATTGTGGTTTTGATTCTTTAGAGGCCTCTTGTAGAGCCGCAGTTACAGGTTCTGTGATTCGAAGACATGCTTGGTTAAAAGAACAGAGTTTACCTGATCATGTTAAGGCAAAATTATTGGATGCTCCTTTACAGCATGATACCTTGTTTGGTGTTAAGGCAGAAGAGGTGTTAAAGAAAATGGAGGATAAAGCTAAATCTATGCAAACAGTCATGGATTTCTTACAGGTACAGCCACCTCGATTTAGCAGAAATTGGCCAACAAAGAATTGGTCCTTTCCAGTGTCAGACAGGCCACAGAGAGGGAGATACAGACGCCCAAGAGGCAGATCTCAACCCCAGGCCTCTAACAGACAACGGCAGTGGGGCACCTCAACCCCAAAAGGAGGTGAGGACAAGTCTCAACCTTACAGGAAACAGTCCCAATGACTTCCCCCTTCGTACGCCAAGCACCTCCCTTTTGGCAGCCCCCTTCGGGGGAAAACTAGCACTTTTTTTCTCAAAACTGGCAAACAATCACCCAAGACAAATGGGTTCTGAATATTGTCTCAAGGTTACAGGTTCCACTTTCATACTTTACCAAGGCTAAAAGGAATGCCAGACCTGCTACAGAATCAATGGGCAGAGGCACAAAAACAAATTTCAGCCCTCATGGACATGAGAGCTATTCAAAAAGTACCACAACAGGAGCAAGGACAAGGATTTTACTCAAGACTCTTCCTGGTCCCCAGAAAGGACAAGGCCTGGAGGCCCATATTAGACCTTTCATTTCTAAATACTTACCTGGATATTCCGAAATTCAAAATGTTGACATTACAACAGCTTCTACCCATGCTAGGCAAGAAGGCTTGGCTTGTTAGTCTGGACCTCAGAGGCACACCTGTATGTTCCTATCAGACAAAATTGCAGAGGATACCTCAGATTCAAAGCTGGTACAATGCACTACCAATGCTCGGCACTGTCCTTTGGCTTATCTACTGCGCCCAGGGTCTTTACAAAGTGCCTGGCACCAGTAATTGCATTTTGCAGACAAAAAGGAATTCAAATATATCCATACCTGGACGACTGCCTCATTCAAGCAGAGACAAAGGACATTCTTCTACAGCATCTGGCGTTTGTAAAAAGGTTGCTAATTTCTGTAGGGTACACAGTAAACGAAAAGACGTCAAAACTAGTGCCCTCACAACAGATTATATTCCTGGGTGCCAGCTTAAATACAATGGCCCAGATGGCTTATCTCACGCCAGACAAACAAATTCAATTAACTCAATATTTTCAATTACTGGCAAAAAAGTCCCATCTCCCTGAAAGAAAAATTCTGCAGGCCCTGGGATTCATGGCATCCTGCATACTGCTAATACCATATGCCAGACTGCATATGAGGAAACTACAATGGTACCTAAAAAGAGTTTGGACCCAACACTCTCGCAGTTTAGAAGCAGTGATACCAATGATTCCCTGCCTACAACAGGAGTTTCGATGGTGGGCACAGGCATGTCGCCTAAACAAGGGTCAGCCTTTTACCCTACCCACAGCCAGGCAGACTCTAACAATGGATGCTTCGGATTACGCCTGGGGAGCACACATGGCAGGAAAATTCATTCAGGGCAAGTGGACCACAGACCAGATGCATCTTCACATCAATCAAAAAGAGATGTTGGCTGCTCAAAATGCCCTAACAGCTTTCAAGGACCTTCTGCATCCAGGACAATTATTATTAAAGAAAGACAACACCACAGTAATGTGGTATATAAGCAAGGGGGCACTCATTCTTATCCCCTATGCAGGCAGGCCATGACCTTGTGGAACACAGCTCTAACGTATCAAGTTCATCTGCAAGCACAATTCCTGCCAGGAAAGAAAAATACTCTGGCAGACGATCTAAGCAGAAATATCATGGAGCCTCACGAATGGAAATTGAATCCAGAAATCTTCAGCATGGTAATGCAGAAATGGGGATGCCCAGACATAGATCTTTTTGCGTCCCCACTGAATTGCCAACTACAAAAATTCTGCACAAGGACTTATCACACACAAGCATGGAAAGTGGATGCTCTCTCGTTCAGCTGGAAAAGCCTAAAAGTTTATGCCTTCCCACCACTGCCTCTCCTTTTAAAGGTACTCCTAAAAACCAGACAAGAAAAAACACAGATGATCCTGATTGCTCCAGACTGGCCACGCCAGCACTGGTACCCAATCTTAAAGAACTTAGCTCAAGGCCCACCCTGGATTTTGCCTCAAATTCCACACCTTCTGACTCAACAAAACAATCAGATCCTGCACGGTCAGCTCAAAACCTGGCTGCATGGCAGATTCATTAGTCAAACAGGCATCACCTCTCTCTAAAGCTGTTATGGATGTCATTTTGGAGGCCAGGAGGCCTAGCACCAGGAAAGCTTACTCAGAAAAATGGAAGAGATTTTGCTCCTGGAACCAGGCTCAAAGCCTTGACCCTCTTGTCCCAAACATTCCTCAGATTTTACAATACTTAACTGAGATGCTGGACAAAGGCCTATCCCTCTCATCAATTAAGATCCACGCCTCTGCCATTTCAGCACATTACAACACGGATCCTCCTTTATTCTCTCATCCCTTGCTAAAGCAGTACCTCAGAGGGGCTAGAAACATAAGGCCGCCCCGGAGAGCACCAACACCTACTTGGGACCTCAATTTCGTTTTGGAAAAACTGACCCTGCCACCTTTTGAGCCAGCCAATACAGCCGATCTAAAATTTTTATCATGGAAAACAGCTCTGCTCCTGGCAGTAACTTCAGCACGAAGAGTCTCAGAGCTACAGGCATTAATGGCAGTGGAACCTTTTATAATTTTTCATCAGGACAGGGTTTCTTTACGGACAAACCCTACCTTTATGCCAAAGGTGGTATCTAGTGTGGCTCTTAACCAAACTATCTATTTGCCAACTTTTTATCCAAACCCCCAGAATAAAGGGGAGAAACTTCTGCACTCTTTGGACATACACAGGCAGCTGTGCTTCTACTTGGACAAAACAAAAGCTTTCAGGAAAACTGAGCAACTGTTTGTAGCATATTCTGCAGGATCACAGGGCAAGGCTATCTCAAAGCAGACTATATCCAAATGGATAGGACACTGTATTCGTTACTGCTACACACAGCATGGAAAATCAGTCCCTAATAACATTAGGCCACATTCCACCAGGACAACAGCCACTTCAGCCTTTCTCAGAGGAGTACCTACCAAGGAAATTTTGGAGGCTGCAACTTGGAGTTCAGTGCACACCTTTACCAAACATTACCACTTGCCTCTTTACTCTAAATCCAGAGCAGGATTTGCCACTGCAGTTCTGCAGGGCCTCATAGCCAATCCTAACTCTTTATAGACCAGCCACCCAACCTTAGCTTTGGGATTCTACCCAAGTGTAATGACTGCTGCAGTGTAACACGATGAACATAGTACAGTTTTGTACCTACCATAAATGTAGATGTTCGAGTGTTCACACTGCTGCAGTCCAGGTTACCCACCTTCCATCCCCTCTGAACTAGCTGGACTTATCTATACCTTTCTATCCTATACAACCTTTGTGGTGTATTTGCTTGTATCTGAAGGTATTGTTTTTATTTTATATGTATATTTTTTATTAGCAATATGTATTGCCTACCAACTTGGGGGCACCTGACATCTAGGGCAAGAAAAACTGAAGAAAATGGCATCGGATGCATCTTGTATACCCCTGGCGCACTGACGTCAGGGAAGAAGCGACAGCAACCGACGCCGGACCAAGACTTTGGAACTCTGGCCGACTGCGGGACCGCCTGACGGCAGGATAACCCAAGTGTAATGACTGCAGCAGTGTGAACACTCGAACATTTACATTTGTGGTAGGTACAAAACTGTACTTTTCCTCCCTCCATCCCCCTTTCTCTCTCTCTTATTACAAGGAACTTTTTGGCATTTACTTCCTACTGGTGGGGTTCTTCCACCATTTCCTGGCTTTCATTTGGGGGCTCCCGACTGTTAGGGCAAGAAAAACTGATGGCGTCGGCTGCCTTACTTTATACTACTGACGACCTAATGCTTCAGTCCTGAATTAACGGCAACTGATGCAGAAATAATAAGCCTCTGGTATTCGGGCCGACTTGAGTGCTACCCTGGCAGGGATAACTCAAATGTGGTGACCGCAACAGTGAATACACTCAAACATCTACATTTATGGTAAGTGTACACAACTGTGCTTTCTCTCCTCTCCTGCACTTTTACTAGCTTATTAGTCTAGCACTTTACCATACCAGACTTCTTGTAGCAATTATTGTAGCACACAAAAGTGCTACCGGCACTAAACGTTCTACAAGAAAACAGCTCCAGTAGTTATTAATGCCCACCCCTCCAGGCATGTCTACAGGTCAGTTCCTTGTACATTCTCCTATTAACCTGGTGAACTTGGGCATCCTGAGGCAATGTAGTAACTGCCTCATGTACACTGACAACCCTCTCCTCTTACTTCCCAACACTCAGTCTTGCGAGAGATGCACTTACGTATCCAAATTGGAAGCCATGCACTCTCCAGCCATGACCGGAATAGCTGGTCAAGAGGAGAAGGTCAACACTTGCACCACACCACATGGAACACACAGCCCTCCAGAACTCACACCAGCACTGCCTCCACATAAAAACACAAACCACACACCCACCTTCACGGAGGCTCTCAATAAAAATCTAGCCAAACAGTAAAGACCTCCGAGGCAGAAACGCACTCGACCACCACAACACTAATCACGAGACACACAACTCTCCTAAACATTGTGCCATTTAACCAAAGCCCCTAAGGCAAAACAGCATGCCCAGGACACTAGTCATAGGTGACTGGATAGTGAGGCACATTGATGTTTCACTCACTAGGTTGAATAAGGAGAAGGTAACAGCTGTCTGTCAGGTGCCAGAATCCACCACGTAACGCACGCACTCAGGTCCCTCAGCAACAGGTGCAAATATGACTCTGTCATTGTACATTTGGGTGTGAATGACCTGAGACGTACCTCCCTGGACTACATGAAAAGAGACATGGAGGAGCTCTCAGATTATGTAGCCCAGGTGGGTATGACCTTAGCCCTGAGCAGCAATCCTACCATCAGCCAGAATGATACCACAGTACAAACAGAAAATGATTGATTTCAACAATTGGCCAAGTTTCTGGTGTCATTCTAAGGGGATCCAGTATCTGCTTGGGATGACATGATTGACCGACCTTGATGCTTTGCCAAAGATGGCCTGCATCTGTCACCCCTGGGCTTCCGGATAGTGGCCAAGGCTCTTGCCCACCCCTATAGTGCCTTTTTAGGTGGTATTCCAAAGACCAAATTACCACCATAACGGCTACAAACAAATGCAGTCTGAGGGTCATGCTGCTCAATGCTAGAAGTCTAAATCTCAAAATGCACTTGCTCGAAGCACTCCTTAAAATGAAGAACATCAACATTTGTGCTGTAACCGAGACCTGGTTCAAGGCAACAGAAAGCACCCCTGCACTACCAGGCTATAACTCATTCCACACCTTTCGGCCCCAGAACTTGGACCAAAGCTCCAAAGGCGGTGGTGTTTCCATATTCATAAAGGATGCGCACACCTTCAGACTTGGTAGCCCAACATAACGCATCAGGGATACTTCAGGTGCAGCTAGCATTGGGTAAGACATCGATTCAGGTTGTAGCCTGTTAGAGGTCCCCAACTATGTCCCAAGACTTACACTCCACATTCCTAAGCACCCTGGAGAATATTAGGGTCCAGCCTAACAATATTGGGCAACTTCAACTACCACTCCTTTAACTGGGAAAACTACTCGTATACCAATACACTTGCCCAACGCTTCCTGGAATTCATTAATTCCACTGCCCTGGACCAACTCTTTCTAATCCCCACTAGAGGTAGCAACATCCTTGACCTGGTCGTTACTAACATGGGCGACCCTTGTTCTACACCAATAGTCAACTCCTTCCTGGTTAGATCTGGCCACAAACTAATCACCTTGGAAATCCGCAACCCCCCCCCCCCCCCACAAAGGCAACCACCATGAAAAACTTCTACGAATCTATCTTTGGGCTCCTAAAAACAGAGGTGGCTAACTTCACAGCACCCATGCAAATGGAGAATAGTTGCATGACCGCCAAGTCATGCACCAGTGCACTGTACGAACACGTACACAAATGCATGGATCTCTCCATACCCAGTAGAACCAAGACTCTCTCCTCCAAAAAAAGGAAGCCAATCTGGTGGTCCCCTGCCATAAACAAACTCTACAACAGAAGGAGGAAACTGATGCAGAATAAGGTGAAGTCCCAAGACTGGAAAAACTCCCTTAGCCTCAAGAAAAAGTTGAGATCCCTCATCAAATCCTCTAAAGCTAGCTGTGAAAACAGAATTGCAGGAGATAGTAAAGACAACCACAAGGCCTTTGTAAAGAATCTCCACGGCAACACCCAGATTTGCTCTGAGCTGCTGCACAGTGGTACCTCCTATACTGAGCCAACAGATATTGCCAGCATATTGACCGACAGATTCATTGCCAACTTTACCCCTTCCTCCAAAGGGCCAGTCACATTACCAGTAGATTGCCAGGCACCCATTATTACTGCCTTACAGGTTAAAAAAGCACTGTCCAAGGCCAAGAATACAGCTTCTATGGGACCTGAGAATATCTCTGGCTGTGTTCTACATTAACTACAGAGTGAACTGGCACCTCACCTGTGTGCCCTGTTCAATCACAGCCTCACCTCAGGCTTTGTCCTTACTGAATTGGTGCACTGCTATAGTCATCCCTGTCCGCAAAGGAGGAGCGACTACAGACCCTGGGAACTATCACCCCATTAGCCTGACAAGTCTGATATGCAAAGCTATGGAACGCATCATCATGGACCTAATAAACAAGGATATAGGGAATCTCCAAACTGTGGATCCCACACAGTTTGGTTTTGTGAAGGGTAGACCATGCCTTCTCAACTTGGTCAACTTCTTAGAGTCAGTCACCAGAGCTGTGGATGAAGGCAAGGTGGTTCATACAGCCTACCTTTGTCTGGCCAAGCCCTATGATACCATTCCCCACTCAGGAATCAGAAAAACTCACTAAGCTAGGCATCAACCCCTATATCACTAGGTGGGTTGCAAACTGGCTCACAGATGGAACCCACAGTGTGAAAGTAGCGGACTCCATGTCAGACTGCTGACTAGTCACGAGTGGAGTCCCACAGGGATCGGTCCTGGGTCCTCTCCTGTTTGGTATCTACTTCTCAGAAGTCCAGGCCAACACAAAGGGACTCTGGCTGACAAAGTTCACGGACGGTTGCAAGTTGGGAGCCATTATAAACTCCCCAAGTGATGTTGCCATCCTACAGAAAGGCCTCACTGAGACCAATGACTGGTGTCAGAACCATGGCCAAAAAATGTGCCGTCATCCCCTTTGGGAAAAACGCAGTTCCCATGAATTACCACATCAGTGGTAGTCCACTGAACACAGAAGACGTTATAAGAGATCTTGGAACACGGGTTGACAGCAACCTCTCTTTTTGACCCCACATTACCACTGTGGTCAGAAAGTCCTTCCATGTGGCCCATCTCATTGCTATGGGTTTTGCATCTAGGAAAAAAGAGGTCATTGTCTCCCTCTACTCTTCCCTCATTAGGCCAGTCGAGTACAATCCCCCATTTGGCATGTACCTCACTAGACACCTGCAACAACTGGAGAGGGCACAAAAGTACCTCACAAAGAGGATCCTAGGCCTTAAACATTGTTCTGTATGGAAAGATTAAAAAAACTCCCAGCTATTCTCTGTCTCATATCGCCTACTTAGAGGTGATCTCTGCTTGACTTACAAAGCCATGTCTGACCCAGCTCTGTTAGAAATGCTACATCTAAAGAAATCCCAATCCCTCCGCACCCACACGCTCCAGAGACCTCAACCTCACTACCACAATCAACAGAAAGTGCTGGAAGGACAGGTTCATAACCTAGAGACTGCCCATGCTATGGAATAGACTTCCCATACATGTCAAACAGAGCACCTCACTGGCCCTCTTCAAGAGAAATCTTGATGAGTGAATGGGAGATAGAAAATTCACCCTGGGATCACTCCAGTGGCTCTACTCGACAGAGGCACTGGTGACTAAGGTCAGGTGGCACTATGCCAGTGTAATCCTATGGACTAGGCTTGTAAAGGCTCCAAGGCCATTAGCCTAGTACATACCTATGAACAAACCAATTGTTTGTTTCCTTTGCAGAACTGAAATTGGGTAAACCATTTGCATTAGTAAATTTAGCCAGATGGTTCACTGATTGTATTTTGTTTATCTATGACAAATCGGGTATTACCTTTCCAAAATCAGTACAAGCTTATTCAACTAGGTCCATGTTAACTTCTTCAGTTTTTCTATCCAGAACTTTCATGGACGACACGTGCAGCAACAACATGGGCTGCTTCCTATACCTTTATTACTCATCACAAATTGTATCTGCCCTCCAGGGGTAGAGCATCATTTGGTTCAACTGTGCTCAGGAATATCCTTCCTTAGTGGTGGTGATGCGGTAGCGTTGTCGCCTCACAGTAAGACGCTGTTCGGTTCGATTCTCAGCTAGAGCGTCGTCTGCATGGAGACATGCGTGAATGGGCGTACCTTCGTTGAAGGTTGTGCGTCAGGCCTGGCAAGCCGGTACGTAAAAATCAACTGCCAATCATTAACGGACCGGAGTTCCGTTGTGGCGACCCCTAACCAGGAAAAGCTGAAAGACACAAACAGAGTTCACCCGGTATTGTAGGTAGCTGAGGAATCTGTCCCATCAGTTGAGGGTAGAATGAAAATAGACAACATCAGATAAAGAAGTTAAGTGTACTAACCATAATGCTCCATCTGTGTTGTCCATTTTCATTCTTCCTCAACTTCCCACCCACCAACCCCCATCCCTTCTGTTCACAAACTTTTGGATGAATGATCTGTTAGATGGGCATCATTGTCATTTATATTGAGCTCCAGATGTAGTTTTTTTCCTTTGTGGACCCCAAGCAATTTTACATCATCTAGATTTATGCATGTTAAACGTTTTTTCTTGTAAAATCAGCAAACAAAACCTGAGGTAGCTTAGGGGTTGGTACGTTATGGGTAAGGGAGAAGCAAGAGAGCTTTATGATTACCCCGAACTTTAATAACAGCCGAGTCTGATCCGACCCCATCAGTTGAGGAAGAATGAAAATGGTCAGCACAGCTAGAACGTTATGGTGAGTACATAACTTTTTTTGTTTGGTAAAGTGGTTCAGTGTAGCAGGGGCCTATAAGAGGCTTTTTCTCCAGTTGCTTGTTTACATCTTGGTCTGGGGAGAACATCTGTCTAGATTCTCTGTTGTTTTTGTTTGGAAATTGCAATCTTTTTTTTTTCCCCAAGTCTTGTTTGTTTGAAATTTGGTAAGTGGACTGGTCATTTGACCCTTTTCAGCCACAATGTAGTTAATGTAATGAAGTACATCATGCATTAACAAAAATGTGTATTAAACGTAATTGCACACAGAAAAGGAGTATCAAGAAGCAATACTACACACAATATTTCAAGCAATATAGAAATATGTACAGTATTTGCAGGGTAGAGTTATCAGAGTAATACCTGCATGAAGTACATGCAAATATTCTAGTTGCAGTAAGTCTACAGGCCCTACCGCAACTTATCCAGTGTTCTTAAAGCAATTTAAGGCAGTTTATTCTAGTAGGTGGTGGGCATCATATTGATCACTGCTGCAGTCGCCTTGGCTATATGGGGTTAATATCCCGCCCAAAATATAACAGTGGGCCAGCTCCCAAAGCTTCAGAGCACCTTCCAAACACCCAAATTGTCAAGCAGCTGAAGCTGAGCTGACTAAAAGAGACGTTTGTGCATGAAGCCCTTCAGAGCTTTACTACCGCAGAAGAGTACCCTCCTCTGAGGCTTTTGAGGATTGACTGTTGGCTTGTACTTTCCTTTACTGGGCAGATAAGTTTCCTTTGGGAAGGAAACGTTCTAAAGCTAGGACTGGTGTGTTTTAATGGACTGCCCTGAGACTGTAACATACTTTTAAACAGAGAACTCATTTTTTTCTTTCAGTTTAAAAGTAGTATATGGAAACATTTTTTTTTATATTGAGAAATTGTTTATTTTTCTTTTATGGTGTCTGGCATAGTGTTTTAAAGTGCTTTAGTGGCACAGCAGATAACATTGTCACCTCACAGCAAGAGATTCCCCAGTTCAGTTCTTGGCTGATGTTACTTTGTGGAGTCTGCGTGTTCTCCCGGTGTTCACACGGGTTTCCTCTGGGTGCTCCAGTTTCCATTCTCATTCCAAAGACATGCAGTGGGTGGATTGGACACTAAATTGGCCATAGGTGTGTGTGTGTGCTCGCATACGTGCAGGCTATGGAAGAACTAGCACAGCAGGGCTTAACCACCTGGCGGTGTAAACCTTGGCTCTGTGCAATTGTCATTGTTGAAGTGACACCCTGACCCCATGTGCAAAAATGAAAAATGGAATGTGGATGGATGGATGGATGGATTTTTTTTTTCTGTCAAAAATAACTTTTGTGGAATAAGTTAAGCTTGCCTTTGCCACCACAGCAGGCTAGCAGTTTGCCTCAGCTGCATGTGGGTGACTGTGTTGTGACAATTTGTTGTACCTCAAACCACTCATCTTTACCTCAGATTCCTGTGGTGTAGCACATATAGCTACTGTGAACTGGGGGGTTAACCACATCCTCTGCGACTGTTGGGGTCCCTTCAGTGGGCAAAGTAGAGCCACTCTTGTCAGTCCTGGGAGAAGGAACAGGGAAGGTTTTCATGTTGTGTCAGAATACTGTGCCCATCCCTGGAGAAGCAGATGCTACCATTAGTAACACTGGTGGTGCCATTTTTCTTGTCAAAAATAAGCAGCAAAACAAGAATGTATCTACTCCTCCTCAGATTTCTTTAGATTAGAGTAGTTTACTGGGTTTGGCTCAGGGTTTAATTCAGGGTTTTGATCATCCTTGTAAAATAATTTCTGGTAAAACAGAGGGATTTTTCTCTTCCTGAAGAATTCAAGTTTCTGAATCTGAGCAGGAGGATGCAGGGATGGATACAGGATTTTTGGCACAAATTTTCGATTAAGATTCTGAGGAAAGCACCGTTGCCGATTCTCTGTGTGTGTGTGGGGGGGGGGGTGTTATTTCTCTGAGAATATTGCTACAATGTGTCAGTCTTTTCGGTGGTAGAGCACTGAGATTTCAAAGTCCCTCCGAAAATACTACAAGTTGTTGAAGGATTTTCCAGAACCTACATCCTACGCCCTTTTTTCTTTTTCTATCTACTTTAGTGTGTGTGTGTGTTGCCTGTAGTTTTCCTGATAGTCAGCAAGATGCCACTAAAAAGACAGATAGGATACATAAAAGTTCCTCAGTCTTTTAAAATTTTAAACACAATTCCTAAACCTGACCCAGCAGCTTTAGCTTCAGATGATACCACCACTGCTAAACACTTAGTTAATTCCAGTCACTCTTTCTGATTAGGATGGGAAAATTATTGATAGGTATGGGGGGAGTGTATATACTTGTATAACTTTGATAGAATTTTAAATTGTTAGGTTTTTGTGCTTGTTTGTTCTGTCAAGTTGTGAAAGTATGAGGAATGCTTTTTATCACAGATCATTACTGATTATTTGCAGTGTGCGCGCATCTGTTGATACATTTTCCAGGCCTATGGCCACTGGTACTGTTTTGAGGAGGTTTGCATGACTGCATTCTCAGAACCTCCCTGATGATGATAAAATGAGATTTTAAATTCTCATTTGGATAGAGATTGTGTTTAGCCCTGCTGCTGCAGAGGTGATCAAAAAGTGTGGTGAAAGGGGCAAGCTGATCCAGGGAATCTCTAAGATTTTGCAGCCTTCCTTTTCTCATATTGTCAAAGGAATTTTCTATTTCTTCATCCATTTCTGGCAAAAAAATGAAAATAATAAGCAGTCTCAACAAAATTCAGGTCGACACTGCAAGGGGGTTCCAAAAACAAGTCTCAAACCTCCCAAAACAAAGGACAGTCCATCAAGTCCGAATGACTGTTCAAGAGACCTTGTCACCCCCATCCCACTCTCGCACCTTTCTTGCTTTGATAGTCTGAATCTCCATTTTTCTCTCTGGCAGCAGATATTTCAGACAACTGAGGTCAGAAAATCATTCATCAAGGATACAGATGGCAGTGGGAAGAAATTCCTCCTTTTGAGGAGGTTGTCCCTCATTCTCCAGGTCAGAGTCTCTTCTTTCCAGCTGTTCATCACATGTTATCCCAAGGAGTGATAGAACCAGTTCCTTCTTCCCAGGTGGCAAAGGGTTTTTATTCATGGATGTTCTTATTGCCAAAGAAAGAAAATGCGTGGAGACCAAACTCAAAATGGTGTCACTTTACCACCTGTTACCTCCACTTTCTCCAAATTTCCTGATAGCACTAGACTTAAAAGATGCTTATCGCATCCGTATTCATCCAGACTTAAAAGTTTTGTGTGCCTGGATTAGTTCTCTGCCTTACCCTTTGGACTATCCACTGCACCAAGATTGTTCACAAAGTGTCTAGCTCCAGTTATAGCTTATTGCAGGCTACAAGGTATTCACATTTCTTCATATTAAGATGACTTCTTTACCTTTGCAGAGTCCTTCAGTGTTGGGAATCTCTCTCTCTCTCCTGTGTGAGAGATCTCTTACACAAGCTGGAATTCCAGGAGAACATTCAAAAGTCTTTCTTGACTTCTTCACACAGGATTGTATGGGATATCAACTAGACACCTCAGTTCAAAGAGCTGTTCTTCCTTTCAAAGAGCTGTTCTTCCATAGGAAAAAATAGATCTTTACTTAGATCTGTTTTGAAGATTTTCCATTAAATTTTGGTCACTGCAAGGGAATACCAAAGGAATTTTGGTCTCATGATACACCTGGCAAAACTCCACACGAGAAAGATACAGTGGAATCTGAAATCTCTTTGGTGCCAGCATCAACATTCTTTATCTTTTCAAATCCCAGTTCTGGGATTTGTCAGAAGAGAAATCTTTTTGCTGGAGGCAACAGATATCCTTAAATCCAGGTCTGCCTTTCTCCATCTCTGATAAACAGCAATCAGTCGCAATAGACACTTTGGACTTTGCTTGGGGATCAGTTTCAGGAGGGATGAAACTGCATGGGGTGTGGGACATCAAAGACAGAAGCAAGCACATAAATATCAAGGAGATGCTTGCTCTGATAAAAGGCACTCAACTCTCTGAGCCATCTTTGGTACCCTGGACCTCTTCAGGTGTTACAGAGACAGTACCACAGTCATGTGGTATATCAACAAGCAAGGGTGACCAAGATCGTACCCCTGTGTAGACTAGCCCCATTAGCTTGGAATATACCTTCACAGCACAGTCTCACTCTACATGCGTTCTACATTCTATCAGAGCAAAATAGTGTGGCAGACAGGCTGAGCAGGACCAGTGCAGACCCACACGAATGGAAACTAGATTGGGGATCTTCCATGATCTGATGCCTCTGTGGGGAATTCCTCAAGTAGATTTCTTTGCCTCCTCTCTGAATAGTCAGCTGGCACAATTCTGTTCGAGGACTCCTTGCAAGAAAGCCTGGAAGACAGATGCCTTTTCTTTAGACAGGAATGTTCCTGTATGCTTTTTCACACTTCCAACTCATATCCAGAGTACTTCAGAAGATTCAGAAGGAATCCCCAAGATCATTGTGGTAACACTGTTCTGGCCCAGCCAACCGTGGTTCTCACTTCTTTTTGGAATGGCCAGGGGCATTTACTACAAGCCTCCTCAGAGACTGGATCTAATCACACAAAAACAGGGATGCTTGATACACCCCATCACTCATCATTAATTGACTGCATAGATGATATGGCTTAGTTCCTTTTAGGCATCTGTTTACTGAAGACATGCAGCAGGTTCTAATGGAGGCAAGAAAGCCTGCTACTAGAAAATTATACCTTAGCAAATGGAAAAGGTTTTCTAGTTGTCAACAACATAACCTGCACCTGTTCTGGGCTAGGTTGATCTCTGGGTTTACAATATTTGTGTGAGTTTCTATCCTGTAGCATTTCTTTTTCTTCTGTCAAGGTTCATTTATTGGCCATATCAGCATGTCTTCTCATGGATCCTCCTCTTTCAATGCAGTCTCATGTCAAAATATCCTTGAGAAGGTTTTTGCATAAGAGGTCTGTCAAAATGTTCTTGAAAGGGTTTTTGCATAAGAGGTCTGTCAAAATGTTCTTGAAAGGGTTTTTGCATAAGAGACCTCCAACAAAAAATGGTTGCCCTCCCTTGGAATCTTACTTTTGTTTAAAAAGCTAACACTTGCTCCATTTGAACCAGCTAATTCTCTAGGACTAGATCAAGCTTTGCTAGGACCATTCTCCAGGGACTCCCGGACTCTTCGCCTTCCACCTCCTGAATGTAATTAGCTAAGGTAATCTATCCATATAAATAAGAATACTTGCAGCAATGATCAAAATGATAAACATAGTAAAGTTGGTTAGCTGAACTTTACCAAAACAGTATGAGATATTTTTATATAATTGAATGATCACTGCTGCAGTAGCTGCTCTCTCCGTCTATCCCCCTTGTTTTTTTTTTTTAATGACAGGGTGTGGACATTTTTAATTTTTTTGTCTTTAGCATTGTCCCTCTCCTTGCTGGCAGGAAAAACACTGACGGGCTTTGCACCCAAACTTGTCTTTTAGTCCGCTCAGGTAAAGCTCCTTAACAGTTTAGGTGTGTGGAAGGTGGCCTGCTGTTATATCCTTGGCAGGATATAACACCATATAGTTAAGGCTACTGCAGCAGTGATCATTCAAACATCTACTATTATGGTAAGTTAATTTTACTCAGCTGTACTTTCCTTCGGCTTAGCCTTGAATCCCGTCCATTGTTTGAGAGCATATTTCTCCAGATGGTTGATTTCATGTAGCTGGCCTGAGCTTAGTGAAAGGGGCCTTGTCCCCAGTTTGATTTTCGTCTGAGTTGCCTTCTGTGCAGAATCTGCATCTCCTCTGTGCATTCGCATGGGCTTCCTCACACATTCCAAAGACATGCATCTGGAGCATTTCTCACTGGGCCTTCGCTCAAAATGGGCTCTGTTCCAGTCTGTCTTTCCCAGTAAACAAATGTTAAATAAAAAAAATTCATTTGGGGATAATAGGTATGACAAAGAAGTTTCAGTTGTGAAACTGTTTGTTGACTTTATTGTCTGTATGCTTGAGAATGTTAAGACAGGGTCAAGGAGGACTCCTAGAATTTTTTTTTTGTTTAACATTAGATGTTATATTGTTAGCATTATTCCTTACATTGTGTGTTCCTCACTTGGTTGTGATATTAATGATGGGGAATTATTGTCTTGATGTCCCTTTTCTCGAACAATCTCCCCACTAGAGATTATCTCTTTTCAGGAAATCCTTAATTTAATGCAGTTGTATTGTAAGGGAGGAGCTGAAGAACTGTCAGACCCTCATACAAGTTGTTTAGATTTACTCAGTATCAAAGAACTTTAACCTTTGGCCATCCATACCATTTTTCAGGCATTTACAGGATGCATTTAGGAGCACTTCTCTGGAGCCTCATTTTTGGCCACTGGCACCCTAGAAGCCAGAATGTTCTTCCATGGTGGACTAATTTAAATACTTACGCATACATACGAACCCAGTGGCTGAACCCCTCCATCCTACATTTATCTTACTGAATATAGATGCTAGTTGAAGCTGTAATTGTGCACTGACCAGTGACTATAGAGGAGAGCCATAGCCTTGGCAGGTTTGGAAAAAAAATGTGTGCACGCATAGGTGTGTAGTATGCTAACGACCATCAGGGCCTTTGTAAGCCTAGTTGTGCAACCCAACCTAATTGTGTCCCCTTGTAACATGCATCTAAATTGGAGGAGTATGTTAGAAAGCTACTAAAAAGTTATGTTGGGGGTATGTTAGTTGGGGAGCGTTTACTGTTGGCCTCTGTCTGTGGGAGACATGGGGAGCAGCCCATGGATTAATTTGATTTCTTATCCAATGGTCAAGGTTACATTTGAACATGAATATGGGTGAACTGTGCTTCACATGACTGGGAGAGCCTGTTCCAGATCATGGGGATCCTGTGAGACACACCTGTCTTGCCAACATTTTCTATTTATGTCACAAGCAAAGTTTAAATCCGTGGATCTAGTGTTTCTGCTGCTGTTCGTTTTGAGGATGTGCAAAAGTGTCATGATTGCTGGATCTAAGGATGCCATATATGCTAAGCACAGATAGTCTTTCACCTGTAGAAGTCAGAGTATAGATACAGGGCTCTAAGGCAATCTGAACAGGATAGTGTGTTAATACCCCTGGATTCTCTTCGTCAGGAACCTCTGTAAGCGTTCCAACTGTTGCGTATGCCTAGTCAGGTACATTCTGAAGGGGGAATTGTTCTCAATGATGGGTCTTATAAGGGCCGAGTATAGTGGTACTATAACTTCCTGGGACCTGGATGCAGTACTCTTACTTATAAGCTGGACGTTGTAGAATGATTTTCTTACCACTATGGCTAAGTTTTGGTCGAGGGATTTGTAACTGCCAGTTTGGTTGTTAGGGCAGTCATTTAAAGACCAGTATGCTTCAGTACCAAAGGAGCATTGTTAAACACCTGGAAGGTGTATGGAAAATTTCAGATGCAGATTTGAATCAGTGGTTCTTGAAGCTGTTTTGGGCCATTTTGAAGGTGAATAAATAACATTAAAATGTTATGGCAGTAGTTCAGGTTAACCATAGATGTCATTACCTTAAGTTGCAAGATTAAATTCAGATTGCTGCTTTTCATTGTGGGAATGCTTCCAATATCACTAACCTAAATGGCTTTAGGAGGTCTCATGAAATGGTCTATTGTACTGCCATAGAAACAGGTCTGCTAATGAAATGAGGGGGGGGGGGGTTGTTCTGTAATCTTCCAAATAACCAAGAAGGATGGATCCATGAAAATCTAGATATCTCCAAGCTAAAAAGATGATTTATGGTGTAAAAAAAAATAAGGGTTTTAGCACTTCAATCTGTCCTTTCTTTGCTTTTACCTTACTCTGTCATGATTACTCTGGCCATGAAAGATGCATGTGTTGCACATCCTTATCTATAAGGGATATAGGAAATTGTGACAGAAGCACGGCAGTTTCAGTTCACATTTTTTTGTCTTTAGTCTCTCCCCTGTTGTCATAATCTCAGAAATGTTTAGCTTTAGTTTTTGCATACCTCAAGGTCAGAGCCTTTCACATTTACCCCAACCTGGATAATTGTCTGATGCTGGTTAAGTCCCAGGAAGAACTAACCGGAGCCCTCAGTTACACCGTCAAATGCATAACTAGCATAGAAATATCTGTAAATTATAAGAAGCTTTGGCTGTTGTAATCTTCCAGAAAGACTTTCCTGGGCATTATCCTGCATACAAAGAGGTACGGGCTGTCATTTTCTGCCAGACAGGGTGTCTGTGATGACACCCCCCCCCAGGAGCTGATGCATTGTACATTACAGGAAGAGGCATTCTGAGGGCTCTGGTAGACATGTCTGCCTCCTCCTCCTTGGTTCCATTACATGAGAAAGTGTTTGGTATCTAAGGGTCCTCTGGTGTTAGCACCTTCTTTGGAAATGGTGATTCTGCTCACCATGTTGGTGTTTCAGTGGTGAGTGAAAAGACCATTTTGGCTGAAACTCATGTCATCATCTTGTTGGAGATGCATGTCTTGGCCACTTATGATTGTAGGCATTTTAAAGAATTACATGCTGATGCTTTCCAGATGATTAATGACTTGGTATTTCCATGGGCAGAGCCTTCTACGTCAGATAGAATTCCTTCGTCACAAGGAATAAGGAGCCTTCAACAGAGTAGTTGCTCACCTCAAATGTTGGTGAAAAGGAGGAATAAGATACTTCAGTCGGTTTTAAACATGTGCTAGATAAAGTACTGAGGAAAAGTGCCCCCCTTCTTAAATCCTTGAGGTAATCTCCTTCAGGGAAACAATACATTTAGTAATAGAATACTTTAAATTGGGGAGGGAGGACAGAATTATCTGACTGTGATAAAAGGCAGCTGGAATTGCTAGGGGATCAAAGTACCTAATCTACTGCAGTCCTTCCTCTATATCAGGCATTCAGAAATTCATTCAGCAGTTCTGATCTAAGCCAGATTCTCAGCCACCAGTTCAGAGGAGGAAAATGCTTTGTGAAGCAGAAGTAAAATTCAGGTACCCTGTAGCGGATCCAGTGGTCATTTCCTTGTATACTGCCAGGGGATCTACACTTGCTGCTCCTGGTATCCTTTTTGATAAAGTACTAACTAGATTTGGTGAAGGATATACCTCCTCCATCCACATTGGGCACAAGAGCTGTTAACTGTTAGACCCACGTTTACCTTATCAAGGTGATGTCCTTCAGCACATGGATAAACATGATTGAGGAAGCACCTAATGCAGTCTTCAAACAGAATACTGAAACACTGTCAGACTGTAGTATGTTTGTGTACATGCCACTTAATGTCGGTATGATTTTGTTAATAATTTAACCAGGGCAGCTGTTTCTGGTGCATTTGTCAGGAAACATGCTTGGCTAACCCAGCCCTTACAGGAAGAGTCGATTTTTTTGTGTATGCTTTCTTGACAAAAAGTTCCATGCTAATGCTCCGCACTCATTAAGTCTTAAGAGTGTAAACAGTAGTGTGTGTGTGTGTGTGTGTGGGGGGGGGGGGGACGTGAAAACTGCAACTTGCAGTTAAAACTATTTTTTTTTTCTTTTCATGAGGGGGCATTGCAGCTCTTCCCACTGGGAGTGGGCTGCAAAATCCCAGTGCCCCTGCTTTTTATGTATACTTACTCTAACATTGTTGTATATTGGAGTAAAGGGAATTCTTTGAGGAGCTGCAGTCCTGGAATTAATATATGGTAAAACACAGTGGTTGGCATAGCAGTCCGCAAATTACTGTCCTTAACCCATTTTCAGTTTCCTCCTTGCCTTTTTGTGTTCTTCACTGCTGTCCAGGGTATTCACCAGATGTTTAGATCCAGTTTTTGATTATCTCAAACTCAAGGACATACTCGCATGACAGCTTAATTAATGCCGTAATCCAGGAGGAGCTAACAGTGGACTAGGGCTCATAGTTGATATGTTAGTACTAGGCCAATTGCCCTTGCAAATTATTTGAAGGCTAGCCAATTAGGCCTTGTCTGAAAAAAAGAGGTTGATGTATCCTCTGGTAGCACCATCTCCTGCTTATCCAGTTTGGGTAGTTCAGTAAGTAGTTAAAAATCAAATCTCCATGCTTCCCACAGGATGGCTTTTTCTTGGAACATTCCTGAATACCAAGGAAAATAGATTACATCTGATATTATTAGTTTTCATTTCGTCCTCATACATGAGTCCAGATCCAATCCATCGGAACCGACTTAGCCGTTATCAAGCTTGTTGCAACCAAAATGATCTTGGTCACCCTTACCCTTAATGCACCTCTCCCTGTTACCTCAGATCTCATTTGCTGCTTCGCAAAGATGTGGTCTAAACCTTCTGCTCTTGGACAGTTGCTGATATTTAGAGATTTTTTCATAAATCCTTTTCTACTTTTTTGACTTTTTGGTAGTGTGACTAGTTTTTCTTCCACATCTTTTACTATGAACTCTTTCCCCACAGTAACCCTATTTTATTAGGTTACTTCTCTTTCCCTCCCATATACCGCTTGGGGTAAGCTTGCTACTATTGCTTAATCCTTCTTGCCATTTCTCTTCTTTTACAAAGAAAAGAAAAAGTTTCTTTTCTCTTCATTTTTATTGTAATTTTCCCCCTCTCTGTTACAATTTTGTGTGTGTGTATGTGAGATCTCTGCCGTCTGTCTCCTTCCAAAAGGCTGAGAAACAGGATAAGCCAGCAGGCTTTAAAAAATGTACAAAGTGCCATCACAAAATCCTGTTCCGTGAATAGCACACTTTTTGCATCTGCTGTCTGGATACCCTCCATCTGCAGGAAGACTGTGCTATTTGTCACCCTTTTAACCGCAGGGCCCTGGTTAAAAGAAAAAAGAAACTTATTTTGAGGGGCATGTTACCATTATCCTTTGAGGCCATTTCTGGTAGTAACCCCAAAACTGTGGCTAAATCTGAATTGGCTCACTCAAGCCCTGCTTCTTCTTCCTCCAGAAGTTCAGATAGAGTGGAAGAAAAGACCTTCCTCAACTCCCAACAGATTCCTCAGAGCCTAGACCTAAAACTTCTAAATCTGCTAAACCAATAGCTAGGTCAGCTCCTTCGGCACCAAGCATGTCTTTCTCAGACATGGCTCCTTTGGCTCAGAGTCTGTCCGCTAACAATAGGTCTTGAGCCATTGCGGTCAAATCTGACCTCCAGTCCATTCAAACTCATTGTCTTCCTGCCGAGGACTCTGTACTCCCTGTTTATAGACCCTGTGCCTTTGAGGGTACTGCCTACTTTTCTGAGGAGGTTGAAGTCTCTCAGGATCCTCTTTCCATTCTACCAGTAGCCTTATAGAAGAAGACATGGAATGGATGGTCCTGAAAATTTTGTGGGGGAAGGGTATTACTAAGTTCCCGTCAGCTTCTACCCAAGTGGTCCAATATTCATCCAAGCCATCCATTCCCGTACTGGTTCCTCTTCCAACATCAGGACAAGTCTCGGAGTTATCGGATCCGATATGCCTGATGTCTTCCAGCTCAGATCCGAGGATTTCCCTTTCTTCACATCGGACCTTGGCTCGGAGCTCTCAAGCTTTTTCGGAGCCGGAGAGCTCTGGGAGGCATAAAGAGACTTGGTGGCTGCTGGTGCATTTGACTCCCAGACCTTCTGAGCACTCTGTGCATCTCAGAGCTTCCACACAGGTCAGGTCGGTACTGGCTTCTACCCCGGGTGAGCTGTCTTCAGAGCTGGAGAGAACTCTGCCCCACAGGCATGCCCTGTTAGAGCCGGAGTCCTCCTCCACTCAGGAGCAGTCAGACTTTGGGCCTCTGGTGAGGGCCATAGCTGCCTCTGCAGCTAGGAAATCACCTCCTCCTCAGATCCTCAGCCCCATGTTTGCTTCCTGCGCACACATTCTGACCAGGACATTCCAAAGGGACAGGGGGACCTTGGGCCTCAGGATACTCGTTGGGGTACCCCTGCCTCTTCTGAAACCTCCCCAGAGTATCCCCCTAAGGAGATCCCTGGGAAGAGGACTTGCAAGATGAAGCATTTGGACTCCACCGAGGAGTCAGCCACGGAAGACATCGACTTTGATGAGGGAGAAGGATCACAACGGTCACCTCCTGAGGATGTTTCCTTTGGTGACATCTTGGAGATTTTGTAACAGAGAGGTGGCTGGCAGACAGTTAATCCTTTGCCTGAGGAGTTTGTGTACCTGGCGGCCTTCAGACCACAACTGTCTACCTCTGGGGTCACTCTGCTTGTCGAAGAGCTCATAGAATTGATCTCTTGGGAGTGGGAGAGCTCAGATTCCATCAAGGGAACCACCTGGAGACCAAATAAGGCAATCACTGCACCAGCTGACAAGACATTTTGGACAAAATGGGTTGCAGTAGATGCTATGGTCATGGCAGCAGCTACCAAAAAGGAACTCCGAGGAGAGTTCCACTATACATCCTCCTAATAAGGATACCAGGTGGATAGATGCGTGAACAAAGTCTTTTCTTCCATGACTTTTGCCTTACAGTCGCTGAATTACCTTTCCCACATCACCAGGTTACAAAGGGATCTGATCAAGAAGCTGTCAGATACCTTTGAGGAAGCCGTAGCTGAGGGAGTCTGATAAAAGGTTGCTTTCCCAACTGGCAACCCTACATTCTGTAGCTAACTCTTCCATGAGGCTCATCACGCATGCAGCCGAGGGAATGAGTAGAGTGGCAGGTTTTGGCAAGTCTGTGAGGAGGCATGCCTGGATGTGTCTGTGCAAATTTGTAGAGCCTTTTAAGTCTTCGTTTGTTAATGCTCCATTTGAAAGCACATCCCTTTTCAATCCCATAGTCAAAGGTATGTTATCCAGGTGTGAAAAGGATGGCAAGACTCTTTCTGCCATGGGTGTATGTTTTTCCATCACTCAGAGACCTTACCCTAAGGGTCAGAGAGGTGGTGGTAAAATGTGGTTCAAGAAATCACAAGGGTCCTACTAGGTCACACATGGGGAAAATTCCCCCAGAAGCAGAGGGGGGAACAATTCCGGAAGGTTCCACCCTCACGGCAGAGGAGGCCCACAGATCCAAGGATCCAGAGAGCCAAAAGGAGGCCCGATTGCCTGCCTCTGAAGGCAATCTGGGATCCACTATCCCTGCACTGGAGAGCCTGGCTAAAAATAACCACTGATTATATGGGTGCAGAGGGTAATATCCAGAGGTTATCTAATCCCTTTTTGCCCCCCCCCCCCTCAAAACAAGAAAATCCCAGACGTTCCACCCAGTCAAAGGGATCAAGCAGTCATTAGGTCCCCCAGACCAAAGAGGATTCGGAACTTACTCAAGGTTCTTTGTAATTCCAAAGAAAACAGGGCACTGGGCACCAGTTCTGGATTTCAGTGGCTTAAACACGACAGGTTGACGCCACAAGTTGCGAATAGTCACAGTGCAATCCATACTTCCTTTTTTGAAACAAGACGATTGGATGTGCTCCATAGACCTTCAGGATGCGCACTACCACATGAAGATGGACAGAAGATCCAGAAGGCACCTATGCTTCCAGCTGGGAGCCAGTCATTACCAGTTCAGAGTGCTGCCCTTTGGTCTCACTACCACCCCCAAACTGTTCACCAAGTGCATGGCAGTGGTAGTGGCTCACCTGAGATGACAAGGATTCTGTGCTTTTCCTTATTTGGATGACTGGCTCATTTGTGCCCTGACCAGGCATCTACATATCCTAGTAAGAGACACTGTTATCCAAATCTATATAGAGCTAGGTATAACCATAAATTATGAGAAATCTCTTTTGGACCCTTCTCAAACTCTGGAGTTTATAGGGGCAGTTCTGGACACATCTGAGATGATTGCAAAACTTCCACCCTCCAGAGTGCTGACAGTCAGACACCAAACACACAAGCTGCTCCAGAACAAGACGATAGCTGCCTGTCATGTGTTACAGGCTCTAGGTTCAGTGGCTGCAGCTGTAGTCTTGGTTCCACTTCCAAATACTACAATGGCTTCTGGCTACAGAGTGGTCAATTATCTAACAACCTATGTCTTACCAAGTTCTCATTATGGGCACCTGCAAGAGAGCCCTGTCATGGTGGATTCATTCTGCTCAGTTAACACAAGGCGACCTTTTGCTCCCCATAAACCACATGCCACTATGTGGGGAGGGGGGCATTATCTGGGGAAGATGGTCCAAGACATCTGGTCTGCCAATGAGGCCAATTTGCACATAAACATCCTGGAGATGAGAGCAATGCTTGTAGCATTGCAGGCCTTTCAGACTGCTTTTCCTCTGGGAAAAGTGGCAATTCAATCAGGCAAACATATCTGTGGTCTGGTACATAAACAAGCAATGAAGGACCAGATCATACCCTCTGTGTCGAGGAGCGCTCAGATTGTGGCAGTGGACAATCTCATCCAATCATTTTCTTGTAGCAACGCACATTCCGGGAAAGTCCAACATGATAGAGGACATGTTGAGCAGAATCTCACGAGTGGTCCCTCAACCAGAATGTAGCGGAAGAAATTTTCCACAGATGGGGTCAGCCTTGTTGCGACATCTTTGCATCCCCTCTGAATAACAAATACAGCAGCTACTTTGCCCTAATCCCCTGGTTGGGGAATCCTCAAGGGAAACTGTCATACACGATTGGCCTGCCAGTCTCCTGTGTGCCTTTCCCCCTACCCCCTTGATTCCTATATTTCTCCAGAAAGTAAACAGGTTGAAGAGAACAGTACTCCTCATTGCCCCTTTTTGGCCTCAGCAAGTCTGTTTTCCCTTTCTTTGGCCTCATTAACAAAAGAAACCCTGGAGTCTGGAGCCCACTCCATACCTCCTGTCACAACCGACAGGAATGATTCATCCCAATCTTCCCAACCTGAAGATGACAGCTTGGTTCCTCCAAATTCCATTTATAGCCAGGCAGCCTATGCTCTCCCCAGTCTGTCATATTTTGATATCCTCCCATAAGCCATCCACTCAAAAACTTTATAGGAGCAAATGGAAGAGGTTTGTAATCTGGGCTCAATAAGATGATGTAGATCCCTTCACAGCACCTATCCACTCCGTTCTAGAATTTTTGGCTCACCTCTTTGATAATGGGGCAGCTACCTCTACAATTAAAGTGCAGTTAGCAGTCATCTCTGATATTCACATTGGAAAAGATAACTTGTCACTGATTTCCCACAAACTTTGCAAAGCCTTCTTGAAAGGGACCCTATTACTAAGGCCACCTCACAAGGATCCCTCTTTCATGGGGCCTAAACTCTGTGATACATCTTAACGTTCAGCTCCTGTTTGAACCCGCAGTGACATGTGATATAAAATTTTTGTCTTGGAAGACCATCTTCCTAGTGGTCATTACATCTGCAAGAAGAATATCAGAGATTCAGGCTTTATCTTCCCAACCTACGTACCTGATCTTCCATAAAGACAGAGTTTCTTTGTGCAACAATCCCTCCTTTTTACCTGAAGTTGTTTCAGAAACTAATATTAACCAAACCATTAACTTGCCTGTTTTCTTCCCTAACTTCAGGAACAAAGATGAATATGTACTGCATTTGATGGATGTTCATAGGCAATTAATGTTTTTATCTAGACAGGACAAAAGATTTTAGGAATGCAAATCAATTGTTTATTTCCTTTGCAGACCCTAGGAAGGGCCATCCAGTTAATAAAGTTAATCTAGCAAAATGGCTGTCCGATTGCATTTCCTTCATCTACACCAAATAAGCTATATATCTTTCCAAACCTGTCCGAGCTCACTCAACCAGGGCCATGGCCACTTCAGCAGTTATTCAGGCTAATGTATCCTTGGACGAAATTTGTGCAGCGGCCATGTGGGCTAATCATCATGCCTTTATCACCCATTACAAATTAGATTTGGTCTCCATGGGAAGGGCCTCCTTAGGTTGAATGGTTCTGAGAAACATCCTTCCATGAGTCCACCTGGGATAAAGGTAGCTGGGGACTCTGTCCCATATGTGAGGATGAAATGAAAATTGACAATATCAGATAAAGAAGGTATGTACTCACCATAATGTTCCATCTGTATTGTCGATTTTCATTTCTCTTGACATCCCCTCTCTATAAGCCCCCCGACTCTTTGCTTCTGGTAGAGCAGAAAGCTTAATTTTATTGCTTTTGTTACATTTCCCCATCCTTCAGAAATGAACGCCTTATGGGCTTTTTCATTTAAAATTTTCTCCATGTTCTCCGTCTGGAGATGGTCTTAGCAAACAAGATCTGAGGTAACAGGGAGAGATGCATTATGAGTAAGGGGAGATGTCCAAGAGCTTTTTGGTTTCCACAAGCTTGGTAACTGCTGAATCGGATGTGATATCATATGTGAGGAGAAATGAAAACTGGCAATATAGCTGGAACGTTATGGTGAGTACATAACCTTCCTTCTGAACTTGTTTTTGAAGATAGCAGAAAGGGCATACATGACTGGAAGAGGCACTGAAAGCAGTGAAGTATGACAGGTTTTGTATGAGGAAAAATACATTCATATGGGAAGAGTCTATAGCAAAGTCACGTACACTTTCTGCAAAAGCTGTCCCCAATCATCTCTGTTTTCTGGAAGTAGTTCAAATGACAGCCAAACCAGTTGTGACCTAGCCCAGGAATACCGAACACTGAGAATTGATGCATCATACTTTGCCTTGGGGATTCCTGTACCAGAACCCTGAAAGCCTGGTGGAAGTGGAATTTCCAGAACAGGTACAAGCACATTATTGTTAGATAGCTTGTGACCCTTATAGAGGCATTCCAGATTTTTAAGGCAAACTGGAAACTAGGATTCCTTAGGATTATCTTATGCAGTATCACTGTCAATAGGGTACTTAAGCAAGCAGAGGGGAATGCATATTTGCCATTTGGTCTGGTGTCTGGCCATCAAGCAGAAACTTCTTGCAGGTCTTCTATGTTCCTTTAAAACAAAATGCCTTAAGAGTTAAGCAGATCCTTCTCCATCCAATGGAACTTGGTAGATGGATCTATAGGTGTTCCACAACCGTTGCTTGGAGAAATCCAGAGATACGTTTGCTTGCTTCTGTTCTGAGCCATCATCTCAGAAAGTTCTGGGCCATGCAGAGGCCTAGGCAGTGATTACATTTTCCCTACACTTAAACAGAGGGCTTTCAGTTCTGACTGTCTGAATCATTCTGTCCTCTTCCGTTTCTCCCCAAAATGCTTCTAAAAGCAAAAAAAAAAAAGACAGTGCAACACTTAACATTAAATATCCCTATTTTGACAATGATCGTTTCAGCCCTCCTAGAAAGCAACTAGCACAGTTGAGCAGGGAGAAGCTACAAATCCTCCTAACCCCTTCCACAAAGTTGAAGTAGTGGGAGAGGAATACTCTGTTACCTACAGATCTCAAGAGCTTGGGGGGTTTTGATCGTGCTGTTTGACTGCTTTCCACCTAAGGTGTCACTTATACTTGCAAAAATAAAATCCTGCAACTAGAAAATTTTACAGGGCAACCTGGGAGAACTTCTCCTTATGTTCATCCTGAAGCAGCATCTGTTCAGCAGGTCTTGTTATTTCATTATCTTTCTTGAAAAAAAAGGGGGGGTGAAGTATCCTGTCTTATAATATATTTTGGCCACCTCTGTAGTAAAACTATAGTTGTGTTTTGATCACAAAACCTAACAGTCACTTGCCTGAGAAAACAGTCAAATTAAAAAAAAAAAAGGCAAAAATCACTTGTAAGAGCATTTTTGCAAGGCTGCCTGGCTCCCTACATCTCCACTATTTGGGGATACTAATTCCAAGATGGATGCATTTCAGGAGAAGGAGAAATCCACGGGATGCCACACACTTAATTTTTGTCATACAAAACCTGATTTATGCAAATTAGTGATCACACTGGTTATAGAAAAGAATATTGATTACTAGGATGTCAGTGACAAGCCTGGCAACTTTTAGTCATTTCAGCTTGTATTATAACCCCCCCCCCCACTCTCTTAACTGCCAACCCAGCAGTTAAACTATTCCAAAAAAGAGAATTCTGATTAAGACTCCTGAGGAGGCCATTTCCTTGTCTTAGATCATTAATTTCATAATTATAAGGTTTAAACTTGGGTGCATTCAAACCAGGCAGTAAAGCTGCTATTGCATTTCATTGCTGGAAAACACTTTTCCTCTTAGAATTCATATCTCCAGATAAACTTTCTAATTTACAAAACCTGATGTTCGCAAAGCCTTGTACAGCTTTCCGTAAATGCAGGTATCATTGAGCACTGAACCCTTTTTGATGTTAAAAGTAGTTTCAGATTTAGTTTTGAGCTATACCATTCAGCTGCTATTCTTTTTCTTAAACTGTAAAACAAAAGGTAAAATATTTTGCTTATGTTGGATGCACAAAAATAACTAAGATATCTGCAGGGAACAAATGAGACTGCCTTCTTAGAGCGATTGTCTGGGCTTATAGTCAAGATTTGTTTTATTATACTGCATCAGTGATTCCCATGCTGAATATAGTACAGTTGTATAATCAGTTCATCATAGGTTCGTAGATTAGTACTACGCTAACTGTCCTTGTGGGACATTTTAAGCCTATCCAATTAACCCATGTAACAATCAAACCCCGCAACTTGTGTCTTTAAGGCAAGTATCTTAACCATTATGCCAATAATTGCATCTGACCCATAACTATAGATGTCCTTCCTTGAATCACTGTTGTAGTATTAATGGGGATTGCCTGCCAAGGATAGTCATACGTCTGGCCAGCATGTTAAAGCCTGAGTGACTTCCTGTCTTGCTGTGTGTCCAACATATGACCTAACCATGGGAGAGCTATGAGGTACATAATTGACGTACAAGAGCGGTTTACTTCAGAACTTTTTGCCACCAGTCCAAAAATTGAACCCACAGTTCATCTTCAGTCTTGGCTATATGATCCATGTAATATTTCCTTTCCTGGGGCAGATTAAGTATCCCATTTAGGAGCCTTCCATTTTCGTGGCTAGAATATTTTGTTTTATGTTTTCTAAGGGGGAAAATGTGATTGTGGGAGACAGGTTCTTTACAGGCGCAATCACTCTGTGTTTATGTTGTCTTGGTGCTAGTCACAATTAAGAAAGAATGTTCTATCTGTCAGTCCTTTGTCTCTAAGACTATTCCATCCATCAGTCCTTTGTCCCCAAGATCCTCAGAAGCTCAGTTGTCTTCTTTAAAACTTTACTTGGAAAACCAAACGCTGAAGGAGTTCCCAGAGTAAAGTGACTTCTGAGGCTCTCCATTCCGAAGTCCCACTTCTACCATAAAATCTTAAAAATCTCAAGCTTCAGCTGCTATTTGGACCCAGATGTCATCGCTGTGCCTTTTGGTGAGTCCACAGACTGCCCAGGTTCTTTGGCTGCTCCATTTATTGCAATCCCCTTGTTGGCTGATGTGGAGCAGCCTTCTCACACATCCATTCTGACTGATGAGGTATCAGTTTTGGGTGGAAAGGGGAATCTTGAATAGTTATTTAGGTGTAATCTGAGGGTAGGGAAGAAGTACCTTGCGTTATGATTGAGGTACATCAGGGCTGTGTTCCACCACATTTTATGTGAGTGGACGTCCCTTCAAAAAATTCAGTGTACATTTACCTCTCAACAATCTATCAGTGACCCTCAGAAGGAGTGGTATGATTAACCCTCCCTAACTCCAGATCTTTTCTTCTGCTTCTGCTGCTTCTTCTCTTATGAGACACTGAGACTCCTTCAGAGGATAATGATTCTAAATGTAATGTTGGCTCTCTAGCACATTCAACCCAGATTCATTCCCCTGTTGGTTGTAACTCTGAAGAAGAGGGCACTATGTCCCCTGTTTTTCCTATGGAGGAACTGTCTAAAGGAGATACAGTTATAAAAGTGATGCTGAGTTTTCAGTGGGTGGTTAACCAGGTGTCAGACATGCAGAGATAATGCTATTTTGTAAATGACAATTCCTAACACTTTTATCATTCTCCCATTTTGGGGCGTTATAGAATACTTTTACTACTGCTTCTCCTAATCCATGATCCCAGTCCCCTGCCTCTAAGAAACCTGACAGATTCTATAAGTTTCCCAACTCGCATACATTTTTATACAAAACTCTTTCTTCTGATGTTGCTGTAATTTCCTTGATTTCTGATGAACCTACCAAGCTGCTTCCCTCTTCCAGTGTTCTGCCCAATGATTAGGACAGCAGAGCTATAGATGGGTATGGCAAGAAAAGTGTACATTTCTGCCACCTTATCCTTTCATGCCATCAGATTCATATGATAAAGTATGTTTTGTCTATTTTTGGAGACTTGAAGAAAGTTGTTTTGGACTTGACAGAATCAGACAGTACAATTTCTGCATTTTCTTTTGAATTCTGCCTCTCAAGCTGCTTCTCCATTAAGTGTAGTTATGATGCAGCTGATGCTTCTTCCAGAGCAGCTCCTTCTAGCTTGTACTTGAGAGATTCTTTTGGTTAAGACTTCAGTCCTTACCATGGGATGAAATGTTCAAACTTTTGGACTCCCCTCTGAACAAAGAACACCATTTTGGACCTGCTGGTGTTGATATTTTCAAACATTTACTGGAGGGAGGCAACGTAATGCAGGACTTTAAGCAAATGTAGATGTCTTCCCTTCATAGGTTTCCAAGAAACTACCCTTCCAAGGCTGGCCCTTCAGACTCCCTAAAAGGGATAAACGTCCACAAAAAAAGAAATTCCAAGGCCAGTCTCACCAGGATTTTAAGGGATCTAACCATCTTTTCCTGACAAACCAGTCTCCTTATTACTATCGTCCTCTGCCCCTCCACTTCAGTCTTTCTCCTATTCCTCCCTCCAAGATGCTGTAATTTACTCTTCCTGTTTGGGAATTCATAGCAATGAACCAGTGGTTTTTTTCCAACAAAGAGGTTACAGGATATCTTTAATCATTTTGCCAGTTCACTCAGGCATTTCTCAACTCCCATCAAACCAGATTCCCACCCATTCTTCTAGTTCTTCAGAACCTGATCTCTCAGGGAACAGTAAAGTGGGTTCCTCCTCACTTACAAGGAAGAAGGATTTTTTCCTTTTTTTTCCCTTATTCCAAGGAAGGAAGGGCAACTAGAGACCCATTCTGAATCTGTCCTTTCTCAACAGTTTCCTAAAGATGTAAAGTGCCAAAATGTTGACCCTTCAATCCTTTTTTCCAGTGATCCTTTCTCAGGCTTCTCTTGTTAACTCCTGGGTATAAAGGACTCTTGCGTGTATGTTCCCATTCACCCAGTCTGCAGGAAATTGAAATTTTATGCCTTACTTGTATCACTTTCAATTCTCTGCTTCACCCTTTGATCTTTCCATTATCCCAAGCATATTCACAAAGTGCCTGGCTCCTGCCATTGCCTTTTGCAGGCTTCAGGGGATTCTTTTTCCCCCTACCTGGACAATGTCCTAATTCAGGCTCTTTCAAGAGAAAAACTGCTGAAAGATTTGCACTTCATAATGGATCTCTTACAGCATCTAGAATTCATCTTAAACTTCAAAAAAGTCTCTTATATTTCTATCCCAGAGCTTGGTATTCCTTGGATGCAAACTCAGTACTTTCTCAATGATGGCTTTCCTTCCTCCAGACAAAGATCAGTTTCTGGCAAATTAATCAGTTCCTTGTACCTTTGAATTTGATTTCAGTAAAAGATTTTAAGGGCCGTAGGGTACATGGCGTTATCCAGTACTATGATAGATTTTGCCAGACTTCATATGAGGAAGGTTTAGTGATATCTCAGTTCAGTTTGGATTCAGTACTGCCACCTCCTGAACTTCCCAATTTCTCTCTTGCCTTCATCAAGAAGAAATCTTTGTGCTGGATCAACCAGATTTCACTCAATCTAGAAGGGCACTTTTTGGATCCTGTCTCCGGCAAGGAGCTTTACACAGATGCTTCAGACCTAGCTTTGGGGCTGTGTTCCAAAAACACAAAGATCCCAAGGTGTTTGGTCATTCTGACACAGCAGGGGCTACATAAATGCCAAGGATATTAAGGCTGTAGTTCTGGGACTTCAATCATTTAACCAACTTTGGATCCCAGGTCTTCTCAGAGTTTACATAGACAAACACCACTGTGATGTGGGATATAAACCAACAAGGGAGCAAAAAGTCCTGTTGCCTCTGCAAATAAGTTGTCTGCTTGAGCGATAATGCTATCCACACAGTCTTTCACTTTAGGCAAAACTTCTGCCAAGTGGGTGCCAGAGCTGCAAGCACTATTAGCCTTTTAATCTTTTCTCATCTTCAGCAACAATAGGGTTATCCTTAACCCTTCCTTTATCTCTGTTGTGGTCAATGAGCTTTCCTTGGATCAGTCCATCAGCCTGCCAGCCTTGTTTCCATTTTCTCAAAACAAAAAAGGGAGACTTCTACATTATTTGGGTGTCCATAGAAATTTCAGATTTTGCCATAACAAAACCAAGAATATCAGAAAATATCAGCTTTTTTCCCTTTCTGGATAAAAAAGGTAGGTCTTCATGTCTCTAAATGGATTTCTTGTGATGTTTGTTTCTCTTTTGTCTCACGGAAGGCAGCTCTCAGGTCTTGTCAAAGCCCATTTGATGAGAGCTTTTACTTCCTCTGGAGACTTTTTTCAAATGCTAGAATTCCAAATCCATTCTTGAAGCAGCTACTTGGTCTTCTATCCACACTTTCACTAAACATTGTACGACTGATATTTTTTACAGGGCTAGAACTGGCTTTCCTAGATCCATCCTCCAAAGAGTCTTGGATCCTAGCTCAGCCTCTCAACCCACCCCACTTTCTTTCCATTTAGGTGGCTTTGGGAATCTTCCCATCAATCTGTAGTATTGCATCAGTGATCCAGGGAAGAATGTAGTGCAGTTTTGTTAAGAACTTACCATAACAGTAGATGTATGACTGTTCACTGTTGTGGTATTGTATCCCACACTAATTTCGTCTCAGTTTTCTCCATATTTCTTGTCTGTGGTTGAGGTGGGCAAATAACAGTATCCCCCCTCTTATTGTTGACATGTACATTTTTTGTGTGTAGTTTCCTCCTCTTCTACTTCATTTTTTCCTTTTGGTCTGGGGCAAGAAACTACAGAGAATTTGTACCTGTACATCCCATATGTGCGTCTTTGTTCTCTCTTACTTAGTTCATATGTTGAATGTGCAGTGCAAGGGGAAGGCACTCAGGCTTTGGTATACTGGCCAGATATATACGGATATCCTTGGCAGGGTGGATATTCCCTGTCAGTCAGTTTAAACTGCAACGGTGATCTTCTGGACATATATTATTATGGTAAGTTCTTACACAGCTGTACCATGTTCAGGTTTAAGGATTGGTGCTGCATTATAGGCTCTGTCCCTCTAACCAGTTCCACTTGAATTCCAGTAAATGGCAGTGGCTCTTCGGTCTCCCTCCCTTTCCACTTTTTATGGTCTGGGCAGAGAAAGAGGCTGTCTGCAGACCTTTACTAGAACCACCCTTCCCACCCAAAAATGGACACACTTATTGCTGACACTGCTTTGTCTCCCTTTTACACAAAACAAATACTAAAGATAGTGTGGGCTTTTCTCCTGTTTGCACCCAGTAGATTGTTGACATCCTTAGTGCTAGAAAGAGACTGGCCCCATATGTTCAGAATTTTGGAATTTTAGGCAGATGGTTTCACATTCACCTGTATCTAGTTCCCATCTATCTTGAAAGTATAGTGTATCAGTTAGACATGTATTTAAACATGTATTGTTATGCTGAGTTGATCACACTGATTGTACTTAATTTTTATTGAACACTTGCACAGCAAAATACTACTAATAATAATACTGTGCTACTATTGCATGCATAAGCTAAAAGGACATTTGAAATTATTTGAAGAAGCTTGTTTCAGTGGCACTGAAACTGGGGCCCTAATACTGGTTACCCAGATTTAAATTAAAGACTGGGTTTCAAAGGAGTCGGCTAACGGATGAAATAGCTTCTTAATCCTGGGGGGGAGGGTTGACTAGATGCAGCACCCCCATCCCCTTGTAGAGGCTGTGAAGCAGCAGTGGCCGGAAATTCGAGATTATGCTAGATTTGCACTGACCCTGGCAACGCCTTACTTTTGCGTGTGTGTAGAGTTGCAAATGTAGTTAGTGCAGTCTACAGACTTTGCACATGTAGCCAGCCTGCTACAGTCACCTGTAAGTGCGTCACCACAGGTGATGGCAGTGATATAGGTGAATGGGATTCCAACTGATTGAGTTAATAAAGAAAAGAAAAAAATCAAAGAACTTGTTGAAAAATATTATATTGAGTAGGTGGCATAGGTGGTGTAACTTTAAGCAAAACCTTTTTTTCCCCAGAGATAGCTTTTGTTGTTTAAGAAGCTTTTATTGCAGAAGAAATATTGACAGTGTTGTGTTTTGCTATTTAGAAATAAAAATATAACCACTGCTATACTTGTTTTCTAGGTGAACTCTGACTGAGGACTTTGCTGCCATAACTGAAAATATATGAATTCAGTTAAACTCGAATTCCACAGAAGTGCTTACTCAAATTGTAAATGAAGACAAAAGGGCCCATCGACATCCAATCATAAAAAATACATTGTTTGAATTTGGTTTCCATTTGCCCATGTTGTCATGTATTTTAACTGATTTCTTATACATTTATTTTCAGTAAATGACTGGAAGTGATACTTTTCCATTTTATACCAGCACAATGTGCTGAAAAAGGAGTTGATTGAATGCTTTGGAGGCTGCATATGTACAGAGCTGCTCTTAAGGCTACAATGTATTGCCTGGGACTTGATGTCCAAATCATAACTGAAGGTCCATTGTCTTGCACAACATTTGAACATTTTTTCACATTTACCTTATTTAAAAATGCTTTATTTATTATGTAGCCTCTGGCTTTTAATGTCATCGACATACCTTATTGGTGGGAGCACTGTATGAAATAACTAGGGATTATTTGTATATTGTGTACATCTTTAAAATTATTACCTGTAATAAAATCCAGTTTCCTGATGCTTTATCATTTGAATGTCCTTCCAACACTTTGTGTTTGTCATGATGTTTTTAAGTAAATTAGAACTGTCCACAGCAGTGACTCGGTTAAGACTGAAGTGTATTAGGTTTGAATTGTACAGCTACAGGAGCTTTGTATTACCAATCTTTAGTCTACAGATTTTCAGAAAAAAATATAATTTTTTTGGAATTTTTATCTGCTGAATTCTACCAATGTAAACTTTTTTTTCTAAATAAATAATAGTTTTCTCAGTCAGTTGTAAATTGTTTTGTATTGTGAAACTTTTTCACTGTGTTTGAGAAGAATATTTTGCATACAAGGTGATGTAATGTACTGTCATCATGCTGTGCTTAGCTAGATTGAGCTGTTGCCCTCTCAGCAGTTGTCGACATAGAGAATGGAGAAAACTACTGCATAAATGAGGAAACATAAGTTTAAGTATTATATTGATCTTCTTCATTTCAAAATAATTTGAAGTCTCAGTAACTCCACAGCCTCCATGGCATAGGGGATAGAGCTCTGACTGTTGCTGATGACAACCTGGGATTGATTAGCTATTCCAGTGCTGAAGGAAGTGACTGAGGACAAGATAAGAGTAAAGTGGTGTGCCCAGTCACTCCTTCCAGGGAGGGGGAGTAGCATGAGCTGAGGAGCACATGCTTCATTTGAACTCTTCATTGTAGACTGCAGAGTCAACAGAAATATTCCTTTGGGGTTGGAAGGTGAGGTTTGTTGTCTTGCATTATTTGGGGGGGTGATAGAAGACTCCCATGTAATGCAACCCCAGATGTGCTTTGGTCATGGGTGGGGAAATGGTAGGGCTTACTTATATATATATATATATATATATATATATATATATATATATATATATATATATATATATATATACATACTGACCCACCCCCAGTGAAAGACCCACTCCGTGCACTTGACTGTTGCTTTGAGAGGAACAAATTGATCAGTAGGGCTTTTGTCGTAAGGGGAATCGGGCACATTAGTGGAGTGACTGAGAGATGGAGGCTTGGTGGTCAGGTATAGGGTGGGAGGAGGAAAACTTCTTGTTGCTCTGAGTCAGTAAAGCTAGTTGTTGTTGTCATTCTTGGGTCAGCATAGTTGTCTCTGCAGTCTTGAGTGTAATAAGACCATGGAACTACTTTGGTCTTTGAATACCTTTATTAAATTCTTCCAGTGTTGACAGTGACATGAAAATGCACACAGTACTAGAAAAGAAAACAAACCATAACTCTCTTTTTATTTTTGTGCATCATGCATGTGTGCATTTTTTAAAAGTTCTCATTCGCTCCAGCATTACATAACTTGATATAATTCTGTCTTGCCTTAAGCATCATTCCTCCTAAGCATTATTCTGCATGTATTGTCCTCACAAATTCACTTTATTTTCTGTGTCGTTTGATTCATCCCTTTTATATGGATTCGATGTCCAGTTTTTCTCTCTTTATGGTATGCAGTACTTAAATTACAATTGGTTTAGATTTTGATCTCCATTTCCCAACAATTTTTTTTTTCTTTTTCTTTGCAGTCAGTAGCCTTAATTAATAAGGTTTTACCATGTCTGGACAGTACAAATCCTAAACCCTGCTCAAAAAATTATTTCCTTGGTTAGAACCATTTGGTACTCCAGCAGTCCTGACAAAGTACTGTGTAGGGAATTAAGTTCTGCCAACTTATTACATTCACAAAACTTATTTCCAGTTACTTGTTCGAGTCCCATCACTCTTTTACCATTTGCTGTGTACTTTAGGAAAACTTATCTTGGGGAAAAATACCTATGCAAATTTTTCCAAGAAAAAAGCCCAAAACTTCTGGACTTTGTTGCATACTTGGAAGAATCTATACCAATGTCCTCCCATTGTTCTTTTGTATATTCCCTTTCTATTGTCTCTCTCATCTTTTCTAATCTTCTCTGATTGTTTCTTATAGTTATTTTGCAATATTTTATATGTCATATTAATTATCCTTTTTTATCATCAACATATGTTCTAGACTAGATAAAAAAAACTACCAGAGCTGTTCTTTCAGTTAGCACTACCCTATCCCTTTCTGTTTCCATATGCCCTGTTATCAGTCCCTGGGAGGGAAGGCGGTCTCTAACCTGTTATCTTTCGCTCTCCACTTTTTTTTCAAAATACCTCAGTTCCTTTGCCAAGTTTCTCCAGTAAATTCCATTCATTTCTTGCTTATTTTCTATAACCTTACTTGCAGTTATTTACCTATTGGTAAAATCTCCTTTCTCCTTTCATATGTTGGCTTAGTTCTTAAATACTTTTCATTTTATGAATGCAGTATTCTGTATAGTTGTTATTTTTCTTAAGGACCTGCATCCAGTATGCTATGCTCTCCTTACTTCTCAAATTCTACCTCCCCCCCGCCATTTCATCATCATCCCTTTCCACTTTGATTTATAGCTATCCGCTTGTGTTGTGCAAGTCTTAACTGCATAGCTATAAAGTATCCATTAATCCTAAATGACCTTGTTTTTTAGTGAGAATCAACTGTTGCCCTCTTCATCTCTCAAATAAATTCTTTCAGCTTTATTAAATTATGGTCCACAATTTCTTTTCTGGTTAATAAAAGATGCCAGATATGTATATAAAACTAAAAGGCTAGAAACATTTTCATTGCTTGTTTATAATTATCCATATTCATTATCAGGAGATTACAGCTTCTCGGCCTTTGTTTTATCTTTTGTTTAGTCTCCTCCCACATATCCTTAGCTGCCATAATCTTTTTTTAATCATTGCATCCAAACACCTCATTATTTCCCAATAAGTACGGGTATTGCTAAAACAATTCATGTGCCAATACACAATTTACCTCTGTGTCCTTTATTTTATTTTAATTTATTTTATATCCTGAAAAAAAAACTTAAAACTGTCAGAATGTTCCACAACACCAACATATCCTTTTCAGAGTTATCAAGTACAGAATAGTACAGTTTGTAAATAAAGCTAACTTTTCTTGACTTGCATACAAGTTATTTCCTTGAGTTTGAGAGTCTCTTATTTTTTAGCCAATGGCTCTAAATATAAAGCAGTTAAAGGGGAAAAGAAGACATCACTGCTTGGTTCCTCTGTCTTTATAAACATAGCTCATTGGAGGAAAAAAAACTCCCACCTTAATTCTTGCCCTCTGACCCTTCATATATCACCCTAATTATCCATATTTTTATTTCAGAGAACACACATGCTACTACCATTGTCCTACTCATAAATTTCCAGCTGACTCTCTTGAATGCCTTCTGTGCAACACCTCCCCCAACAACAGCAGTGTTTTCTTACACTCTGCTTCCTTCTGGATCCTGTTTGTTCTGTTATTGTTGTGAATTTTTGCCTCCACTCTCAAAACCACAAATAATTTTGGCAACCTCTTTGCTATTCTCATAACTAATATAGACCTAACACTTTGTAATCATTGTTTAAAATGGAAATGGAAGCTGAATTTGAAGGGTCTTTACCATCTTTGGATAACACTGCCACAAACGCTTTCTACCAAAATGCTGGTACTTCCCCCACCCTTTTAAAATATTGTTAAATAAAGCCTTGCAGATCTGCATCTCTTTCTACCCTCCAGATTTCCACATAAATTCCTTCACTACTTCCTGTGTTAACTACATCCTAATACTCTATCCTTTCAAACCTTTCTATTTCTTATATTTCAGAAACATAAGCAGTAATACCAGGACAGCCTAACTCTTCCTTCTTTGAAAATACTTCCTTCCTACCCACCTTCTACCAGCTTTTAGACTTCATCACCACTATATGTCCTACAGACTTGCAACTTCTTGTGTCCTCCTTGACCCCACAGTACCTGCCATCAATAAAATAAAGATCTCTACTTAATCATACTGCTACTCAGCTTATCCTTAGCCATCTCTCATCCTACAATGGCTCAATAATAGCTCTCAACATCCCTCCAACTCTGTCCCAGTCACCTATCCATAATTCATCCCTGAACTCTCTACACATTGCACCAAACCTATTTAATGACACCCCACACCTTTACCCCAAATATAGACTGATTAACTTCCTTTCAGCTCAACTCCAAATAAATTTAAGTGTAAAAATACTCTTCAGAAAACAAGAACCAATAATACCCCAATATTACTAAAATCCTCCTTGGAGGGAACATTCACTCTAATCCAGGCCCCAATAATCACAGTCAATGTCAAGGCAATTCTCTAACATACACTACTCTAACCTCACAGTGGTCAACCCCAACCCCTGTAGTCTAACTTTTGCTGCTGTAAATATTAGAAGCATAAGGAATAAAATAAACTTACATGCCTGTATTAACAAACATAAGCCTGATATTCTTGCTATAATTGAAACTTTGCTTAAACCCAGCATAACCAACTCCAAAATTGCACCCCAGCTATTTCATCCATACTGACCATATAAAGAGGAAAGGTGGTGCTTTCGCTTTAATGTTTCCCAGTAACTTCCACATTTCCCCCTACAGCAATCTAACATCAGTATTCAATTCATCAGAGCTTCTTATTACTTTACTGAAATAAATATGTATTACTTTCTTTTACATCCATCCTGGCAACAGTACAGCTATACTGGTTGTTTTCATACATTGGATGTCAGTAACAATTCCATAAGAAAAAAAAATGCTACTAGGTGATGTCATTATCAGTTGATTAAATATGGCCTCTAACTCCCCTACAATTTAGCATGAACTCGTACTGTTTCATACAACTAATTAATAATCACATATTTTATAGCAAGATCTCAAATTCCTTCTTAGACTGAATTCTGATATCAGACCTTAGCAAATTCACCATCACATTTGTGATTTCTGACTCTCTCGGTGACCATCTCCCAGTCTATAGAACCAGACATCTCACTCATCCACTTAAACAGCATGTTTATAAAATGACATGCAACCTTTCCAGATTTAACCAAGAAGTATTCATTACCATCCTATCATCTGTTAACTAGTGCATCCTAAAAATTCTTCCCGTAGATGATGCTGTAAATGAATTCAGTACAATTGTAAATAGCCTTGCATATCCTAGAAGGAAGTAACTAAGATAATGCAGTTTGCAATCCAAAAGAGTAGAATGCTAATGCAGGGTAGAGAAAAAGTGTGGAAATTAAGGAAATGAATATAAAATGCTACAATATCTTGAAAACTTCAAAATGCTCCTCAAACATGCTAAAAAAAACAAATACATGAAGATAAAAACGTATAGTATACTATACCAGCATTCAGGGCAATAGTAACCCTAAAAAAATCTGGTCAGACATTAAATAATCTTGCATCCTAACCCCTCCCCAATAACTTGCCACTCAAAACTGCAATAGAATTCAGGTGTTATTTCATAGTATAGCATAGTTTAGCAAAGATTCCCCAATATCTAATCCCAACATCCACTTTCACCTTCAAACTTGTGCCCAAATCTTATTTAAAACTACTGTTAAACTCAAACCGTTCTGCACTTCAGCTGATGACTTTCCAAGCAAGTACCTTAAAATAACAACCAATAACATTGCCTATCCTGTCTCAATCTTTATGAATATGTCAGTCTAGGAATCTCATGTTCCCTCCCTCTGGAAGAAATTGCATATTATCCCTCTGTGTAAAGGAGGAAATTCAACAAGCATCAGTAACTTCAGACCTATAGCAGTCTTTATCCCCTATCCAAAATCCTTGGAAAATGTATTCAAAAATATTTCTAAACTATCTCCTGCAGGAAGAACTCCTGTCCCCCACAGAACATTGCTTCTATCCCTTCCACAGTACTTACCCTGTACTTCTAACCTTTGTAGATACTGTCAGTAAAGCTAGAGATTATGGCAAACTATTCTCCTTATTTCTAGACTTGTTTAAAGCTTTTGAAAGTTTATCATAACAAACTTCTACTTCAGATGCCCTTACTAGATCTATCTCAGCTCACCCCTCTGTGGTTTAAAACCTACGTCTTCAGTAGGTATCAGTCAGTAAAATGGCACTCAGCCCTCTGCATACCTCCCACTTACCGCTGATGTACCACAAGGCTCCATCTTCGGTCCCCTTGGCCTCTTTAATATTCTCACCAATATCCTCCACACATCCACACTACAGGCCTCCCTAATACAATATGTAGATGACTCCATACAGATATGTGCATCTGACAACCTGGCACATCTCAAGAAAATTACTTGGCAAGCTTTAGCAGCCAGTGAACCATGGCTTTGTAACCCCTAACTCATTCTCAAAAAAAAAAAGCAAGCTGGTGCTTTTCCCCCCAAATAACTCTTTCATGAAAAATCTAAATTTAAAATCATCTCTGTCAATAGTGCAACCATTAAAATCACTTGTCATAGGAAATTATTAGGGATGATAGTAGATGATCTTATATTTGACTTGCATGTACAAAATTGTATAAAAACTCACCAAAAACTAGAGATGTTTTACAAACCATACCCTTTCTCACCAATGCAACTAAAACTACACTTGCCACTGCTTAGCTATTCTGCTCACTACTTTATGGTGCTCCTATCCTTGCATACCTCCAGGCATCACAAAAACTAAAACTTGAACAATAATATAATAAAGTTGCTAAATCTCTGGCAAATACCCTTTTCAGCATCCACCGCAGTATACCACAAAAAGCTTAAATTACTTAGAACTACCCCATCAACTAACATATACACATCTTCTTACCAACTATAAAAGTATCTGGCATCCATCTGCTTGTTCAGCATCAAGTACCATTCCACACAAGTATGTTCCCAATGAGTCATTACAATCCATTGACCAAAAACTCATCTCTGTCCACAAACCTATCAAATCTGGGAATGTTATGTACTCGTACCATGTTGCTGAGACCTGGAACGCCTTACCTGTAGACATCAGGTCAATACCCTCCCTCCAGCTCTTTAAAACCATTTGAAAGACTTCCTAGCCAAAATCTCGCTCTGTTCTTGCTCAACCCTCAGGATAAGCTATATCCCTAAATATGAACATGTCCCTGTTCAATCATCACATGTTCTTACTCTCCCTTCTCCACTCAATTCCTTACATCACTTTCTTTTCCCTCACACTCTGTATATGCATGCCATAACCATGTTTTTCTGACTTCATATTGCAGTTCCTGTGTGTATTATACTAACTTACCTTTAATTTCTCTCTAAACCGAATAAGGTTTTTATAAATATTAAATCAGTGTCATATAAATTGTAGCTATTCTTAAATGTTTTCATGTTGTTTCATTTGGTGTAATTATTTAAATTGTAGATATTTTGTATTATTTTTGAAAATTGTAGAACTTATTTTTCTTAAAATGTGTCTGTAATACTTGGGAGCTTTTCCTCGTATCCTTGTCTCTTATTTCTACTATGTTTGTAAACTTCAAGTCTCATTTTGTCCCACTCACTAGCTATCACTTCTGAAGAAATTTCTGTGTTCCCTAATAGCTGTCAAATTATGTCAACTACCCATTCCTATAGTTCTTCTTTCTCTTTAGCACATAGGTAAGAAAGCACTAGCATATTATTTTTAATTCATTACCTGTACTTTTTCTTAGATTTTATTGATGCATGATCTGAGATACTTATTGGATGGGTTTCAGAGGTTTCAATTGAATACAGACACTCCTGTGAAATATAACTGAAGTCTAACCCTGTTATTTTGCCTTGCTGTGTATGTAAATTCAGTTAGAGGAACCCAGACAGTATTTACATCTTCCATGCCAACAGGTCTAAATTTTGAGGTTTCTTTTTTGGTGGTGGTTGTCGTCTTTCGGCTTTTCCCGGTTAGGGGTCTCCACAGTGGAACTCCAGTCTGTTAATGATTGGCAGTAGATTTTCACAAATGCCGAGGTGCCAGCTCGACGTTCAACCTTCAACGAAGGCACGCCCATTTACGCATGTCTTTCGAACGCCCACCCAACCGCGGGGAGGACATGCAGACTCCACACAGAAGGCACTCCCCGCACTCCAGCCGTGAATCAAACAGGAGAACCTCTTGCTGTGAGGCAACAGTGCTACTGCTGCACCCCCGCGGAAGTAGTTTATTTTTTGGTAATTTTGATTAAATTAACATCACACTAGACAATTATGACTTTGCTATATTGTTTAGTATGAATACAAAAGCAGCAACTGAAGTAATTGGTGAATTCTATTGTGCGATTAGTGATTACATTGACAATTCAATCGCTTTTGATAAATATGAAAATAATCCCCTTTAATGGAGTTGTAAAATAAAATTTGCAACAAAAGAGAAATTATATATTACCTGTATGGAAAAAAAAAACTTTCAACTTACTAAAGTTAGTATAAACAAAGCACAAATAACTCAGAGTCATCACAAAGTTTAAAATAAACTATAAATCCCAGTATTACCCAAGCCAAACACTCAAAATGTTCTCCAGCTGCATCAGAAAATGTGATACATCAAGAAAAGACAGAATACTTTCTGACTCAACAGTATGCATATGCAAGGACATAAACATCTGAAAGAGTAACATTGGATCTGATGATGTCTATCTTCATTTATCATTGACCTTTGGGACTTGGTTCCAATTCCCCGAACTGGCTCAACCATTACACAGCCCATGCGAACCAAAACCTTTCAAGCCAAGTCTATACCCACAATACCCCTCTCCAGATTACCTCAATTCTCATTTGCCGCTCTTGTCGCAAGACATGGCAGCCAGATTCTCTCACAACCTAATTGAATTTTCATAGTTTTTTCTTTGAATTTTCCTGTTTAATCTTGTATATGTGTGTGTGTGTGTGTGTATTTATATATATATATATATATATATCTTCTTTATCTGTACTTCTAGCCACCTTGTTTTTCTTGTGTTATCCCTTCCTTCTAGTTTTCTCTCACCCTTTGTCGAGTAAGTATGCTGTTTTACCATATGGTATTCTTTCCCTATCATCGTTGGTAGTACCTTTTCTCTCTCCACCTCTTTAGGTAATGTAGGCCTACCATTGTTGGTGGCATTCTTTTCCTTCTGTGTGCATGTGTGATTGCTGCCTGTTGAGCTTTGATTTTTTGTTTTTTTGCGCGCTTGTCAACATGGCAGATAAATCAGAAAGAACTAGCTTTAACAATACCAGGATTGTGGATGGAAGATCCCCAATTCCAACGGGCATTCTTCTGTGTGTATTGCTTGGGCCCAGCTCATCTTCATCAAGACACTACGATTTTCCAAGTGTTCAGTCACCGTCCCGTAGTCGAAAGAAAAAATTAATATTGAAAGGTCACTTGGTGCTGGTGTCTCCTACGGCTCCAGCAGCCAAAAAGCATAAGACTTTGGCTCCCACTGCTTCAGCTGAACTGAAGGCTAAAGTCAGAAAACTATTGGAACTGAATACCTTGGCACCACAGACCTCAGTGCTGGTCACATCCATACCTACATCTTCAGCTTACCTGTCGGTACCGACTCCACGTACTACACTTCCAAAAATATTGGAACCGCCATCGGTGCCGAAAGGAAATAGTTACTGTACCCAGGACAAAGTATTCGCCCTCTATTGATCCCTTTGTGGGACAGCTCCCAAGACCTTTTCTTAACAGACCAGACCCCCTCTCAGGCTTATCTGTCCATTCCTCCAGGAGTCTGAAGTCGATGTGAGGTTGGTGGATTATCTCCTAGTGGCTAGGGGGGGTCTTTCTGTTTCTTCCTAGACCCCACTTCCCTCTGGAGATGGAGCTTGCTCTCCCAAGACTCCACCAAATCTTCCTCCCCTACCCCCTGAGGGCTTAGGGCTTGCAACTCCAATCCATCCGGTTCCAGCTGTTCTAGTGCAAACAGCCTTTCCCCCTTCGGTTCCAGGATATGCCTCGACTCCCTTGGTTCTATCAGAATCAATGGACTCCCGGGGCCAAGGGGTCTGGATCAGCTCCAGTTTTTTATTCGGAGTCTTCCTTGACTCTCGGAACTCTGGCTGACATGGGCTCTACTTTGACTCCTGCTTCGGGAGTAGGTCCTCTGAGTGGGGTGTGACCTCTGTTCTGAGGTTGTCCTCCTCTGCTCCAGGCTTACATCCCTCTTCATGTGGGGGTCTTCCTTACAGATTATGGAGAGGGCATTAGCCTCTGCAGGCTCTCAGCTGGCCCCTTTCCATATCGAAGTTTTATCCCAGGACTTAATCTCTCCCAGAGCCAACAACCTCCATACCTGGGCAGCAAGCACCTGATCTGCAAGATACTCCTGTACAGGGCCCCTCTTCTTCTGAGTCCTCCTCAGAGATTCCCACTGAGGAGCCATCCCGGAAAAAGACATGTAAGAGGAAACACTTAGAATCCCCGGAAGACTGTCACAGAAGACACGGACTTTGATAATGGGTATGGTTCCCCCCAGTCACCTCCCAGAAGACGTCTCCTTTGGAGACATTGTAGAAATTCTGAAACATAGAGGTAACTGGAAGCCCAAAGACCCTACCTCTGAGGAGTTGGTGTACTTGCAGGCTTTTGGTGCTTGCCCATCTACATCTTGGGTGACTCCTTCCACAGACTATTTTATTAAATTGAGTGCAAAGTGGGCTTAGAAGGCTCCAAACTCTGTAGAGCCAATTCCCCAGAGACCAGACAAAATACTGTCAGCTCAAGAAGACCACCAGCCTTGAGCTTAGGGGGTTAGTGGTAGATGGTATAGTGAGGGCGGCATCCACCAAAAGGAAAGTACAGTTGTGTACACTTACCATAAACGTAGATGTTCGAATGTATTCACTGTTGCAGTCATCAGACTTGGTTATCTGCCTGCAGGTAGCCCTCAGTCAGCCCGAATATCAGAGTTTTAGTATTTCTGCGACAGATGCTGTTGATCCAGGACTGACGTCAGGTATGGAAACAGGCAGTCAACGCCATTACATCAGTTTTTCTTGCCCCAAATGTCAGGAGCCCCCAATAGAGAGCTAAGTTATGGTGGGGGAAAACACCACCAATCAAAAGTAAATACCAATACCCCTGAAAAGGGGGATAGTAAAAGGCATGGAGAGTTTAGAGAGAGAGAGAACCAGGGGGCTAGAGGGAGGGAAACCAGGACTGCAACAGTGAGTACACTTGAACATCTACATTTGTGCTAAGTGTACACAACTGTACTGTGTTCTTCATGTTTCACTGTTGCAGTCCTCAAACTTGGGTAGATTCCCAAAGCTGAAGAAGGGTGGAGGCAGTAAAGAAGAGTTAGGGCTGGCTAGAATGCCTTGCAGCGCTGCTGTTGCAAAACCTGCCCTGGAGTTGGAAAAGATAGGCAGGTGGTAATGCTTGGTGAAGGTGTGTACAGAACTCCAGGTAGTAGCTTCCAGGATGTCCCTCATGGGGGCTCAACTGAGGAATGCTGTAGAGGTAGAAGTTGCCCTAGTGGCATGTGTTCTAACCCCCTGAGGGGATGGTTTCCCATGGTGCTTGTAGCAGAAATGGATACAATGTGCTACCCATTTGGAAACTGTTTGCTTTGAAATGGCCTTGCCTTCTGCCCCTCTTGCAAAGCTGACTAGTAACTGGTCAGATTTTTCTGAAGGGCTTAGTCCTATCAAGGTAGAATCTGAGCACGTCCAAAGAGTGCAGGATCCTTTCCCCTTTATTTTGTGGATTAGGGAAGAAGGTAGGCAAATGGATATATTGGTTGAGAGCCACACTAGACACCACTTTAGGCATAAAGGAAGGGTTAGTCCTAAGGGAAACACTGTCAGCATGGAGAATAATGAAGGGTTCCACAGCCATAAGTGCTTGTAGCTCAGACACTCTTCTAGCTGAAGTGATGGCCAGAAGCAAGGCTGTTTTCCAAGAGAGGAATTTTAACTGCTGATGCTGCAGGCTCAAAGGGGGGTAGCGTGAGCTTTTCCAGTACAAAGTTAAGGTCCCAAGCAGGGGTGGGTGCTCTCCTTGGCGGCCTTAATTTGTTTGCCCCTCTCAGGAACTGTTTGATAAGAGGGTGAGGGAAGAGAGGTGGCTCAGTGTTGTAATGAGCCAAAATGGCAGAGGCATGGATCTTAATGGAGGAGAAGGATAGGTCTCTGTGGAGTGGATCTGCTAAGTAATCCAGAATTAGAGGCAGGGAGGGCAGAGTTGTGTCCTCTCCTTTAGATTGAATCCAGGAGCAGTACCTTTTCCACTTATCAGCATAGGATTTCCTTGTACTGGGTCTTCTGGCTTCAAGAATGATGTCCAGCACCTGCTTGCTTAGGCTGATTACTGGAGGAGAATTCAAGGAATAAGCCAGGCTACAAGATTTAGGGTTTGCAGTTGCGAATGCAAGATCTGTCCCCCCTGCTGAGAGAGCAGGGTTGGGTTCTGGTGTAGGTGCCAGGCTTCACAGGAGTGTGTACCAGTGTTGGCATGGCCAGTACGGGGCAATCAGAATGGTCTTTGGTTTGTCCTGGCTTATCTTGAGCAATACCCTTAAGAGAAGGAGGAGACGGGGGTAAAGGCGTATATTGAGAGATTTACCCACTGGAAGGATAGTGCATCCACTTTCCAGGCCCTGCTGTGAGGTGTCCTGGTGCAGAATCTGCTGAGCTGGTGATTGCAGGGGGAGGCAGAGAGATCCACCTCTGGGGTCCCCCATTTCTGAATCAGAAGATTGAAGGTGCTGGGCTCTAGTTGCCACTCGTGTGGGTCTAGGAGATTTCTGCTTAAATCGTCTGCCAGTGAGTTTTGTTTGCCTGGCAGGAATTGAGCTTGCAGATGGACCTGCATGTCCAAGGCAGGGTTCCACAGGGCCATGGCTAGCCTGCAGAGTGGGTTCCCCCCTACTTGTTGATGTACCACATAACTGTGGTGGTGTCGGTTTTTATTAGCAGGTGTCCTGGTAAGAGTATAGATCTGAAAACTGTCAGAGTGTGCTGCACAGCTAGCATCTCTTTCTGGTTGATGTGCAGATGCATTTGACTTGGGCTCCACTGGCCCTGAATGCACTTGCCGTGCATGTGTGCTCCCCAGGCATAGTCTGATGCATCTGTGGTTAGGGTCTGGGCGGTGTGGGGTTGGGTGAAGGGCAGTCCCTTGTTGTGGTTTCATGCTGCTGCCCACCAATGAAACTCTGACCTTAGACAGGGTATTATGGGAATGACCATTTCCTGGTCCTGAGAATGTTGGCACCAAAGACCTTTTAAGTACCATTGAAGTATCTTCATATGCAGTCTGGCATATGGAATTAGTAAGATGCATGAGGCCATGAAGCCTAGAGCCTGCAGGATTTTCCTTGTGGATAGCTGGCTTCTGGTGGCCATTTGAGTAAAATAGCCTGTCAGATAGGCTTGTTTTTCTGGAGTGAGGAATGCTGTCTGGGATGCTTTGTCCAAGCTTGCTCCCAGGAATACAGTCTTTTGACTGGGGACTAGTTTTGATTTATTTTTGTTGATGGTGTACCCCAGGGAGGTTAGAATGTTTTTTTTACAAATGTCAGGTGCTGCAACAGCATTTCCTGTCTGCCTGAATTAGGCAGTGGTCCAAGTATGGGTAAATTTGAATATTTCTCTGTCTGCAGTATGCAATGGCTGAAGCCATGCATTTTGTGAATACTCTGGGAACAGTGGATAAGCCAAAGGGAAGTGCAGAGAACTGATAATGCATAGATCCTGCCCTGAAGCGTAGATATTTTCTGCATGACTCACTTATAGGGATGTGCATATAGGCTTCTTTTAAGTCTAAGGTGACTAACCAGGCCTCTTTGGTTAGCATAGGTAGAAGCTGCTGCAGGGTGAGCATTTTGAATTTTGCTACCATCAGGAAGGTGTTGAGAATTAAAAGATCTAGGATTGGGTGCCAAGTGCCCTCTTTTCTGGGTAGCAGAAAAAATCTGGAATAGAATCATTGACCTATCTGTTCCGCAGGAACAAGTTGAATTTCCCTTATAGAGAGCAGGGTTTGGACTTGGTTTTGAGCCTCTGCCCACTGGCTTAGAGGGAGGTCTGGGAACCCTTTTGGGATTGGCAGTGAGTGGAAGTAAAAATTTGTACCCCTGGGATACAATGTTTATTGGTCTTTGGTGATGGGAATCCAGTTTTTTGCATGAAGGGCAAGTTTTCCTCCTAGGGACACAAGCCATTAGGCAGAGGAGGGGGAGTGGAGTTGAAAAGTCATTGTGAATTATTTTCGTAAGGGGGTGGTTTAGCACTCCCTGGTTTACAGGTGGAGGCACACTTAGATCTCTGCATACCCTGAGACTGTAGTCTAGGGGGTCTGTTTCCCCTGAGTCTAGTTTGAGATGCCTTGAGGGGGCTGGAAAGAGCCAATGTTTCAAGGGGCAGTGCCTACTGAATCTAGGAGGCTGTACTTGCAAGAATTCTTTGTCTGCATATATTTAGGTTTTTCTTCCATTTTTTTTAAGAACCTCTTCTGCTTTGGTGCCAGATTGTCCTTGTTCAAAGGTGCGTCTAGTAACTTGAGTTTAACATCTGACAAGGTCTGCTCTTTAAGCCAAGCATGCCTTCTCAGTACAGAACCAGTGACTGCTGCCCTGCAAGATGCTTCTACGGCGTCAAAGCCACACTGCAATGTATGCTTGCTGACTTGGCTTGCAAAATGGATAAGCTCTTGCAATTCTTTATTTTCTGCACAGTCAGTAAAGGTAGCTATTTATCTGAAGTAGGAGATTCATTTGTCTGCAACCTGTGGGTTATGGATCCGATATCGGATCCGAACCGGCATGGTTTACCAGCTATGGATCCAAGCTCTCAGCTCCTCCCCTCACCCATAATGCCCTGCTCTACACTCATGACCTCAGATCTCGTTTGCCGCGCATGGTGACCAGATTGTGTTTTTCCAGCTCTCCAGCTAAGTGATATTTCTAGTCTCTAAAGTGCTTAAATTTGAAAGTTTTTGTTAAAGTTGTGTGAAAGTGTAGGTTTCCCTCTTATATTATTATTTTTTTTAGTGTTTAAAACTTATTTTTAATATCCCTCCCATCGCTGGTAGCGTAGTGTGTGTTTGGGCCTGTGAGTGGTTTTTGTTAGTTTACTTTTATTAGTTCTAGTAACCTTGTTTGTTTGCTTTTGGGATGTCTGAGCAGCCCAAAGCTGTATTTTCTAAGTGCTCCGAGTGTGGCCATAAGCTTTCCCCAGCTGATGGCCACACTCGGTGTGTTAGATGCCTGGGGGTTGAACACCTCACATCTGGATGTTCCATTTGTGCAGGGTTCAACCCCAGGGCATTGAAGGAGCGGAGGTCCAAGCTTGTCTTGGCGGGTCTCTTGCCGCCGGACTCGGCTCCGGCCTCCGCTCCTTCGGGGGTAACCGTTACCACGGTTGTCCCCTCTCCGGCTCCCCCTCCTCCTCCTGGGACTCAACCTCCCTTTAGTGGTTCGGAGGAGAGGGAAGCTAGGAAGAAGGACCGGAGGGAGAAGCACCATAAGCGGCGGGCCGAGACCTCTGTTTCTGCCCCGCCAGCCAAGCGGGCTTCTCCCCTGACCTCCTTGTCTGCTGGCTCTCCCCCTCCTCGGCTCCGGTCTCCAGCGTGTTTTTCACCGGGACCTGAGGAGGAGGAGACCCGATCTCCGTCGAGGCTATCGAGGAGGCACTCGAGGCCTACCTCGGTAGCCTCGTCGAGATCAACTTATAGCCTGTCGGACGCTGATCTGGACCGGATGATGAGAAGGTTCATCCAGGCCCAGATGCAGATGGGAGTGCTCTTGCCTCCACCCCCACATCTGGGGGGAAGCTCGACCCCCTTTTTCAAGCCAATTGCTCCTTCTCCAACCCGCTACCCGGGTTCGGAGCAGTTGGAGCCGAGCAGCTTCGGAGCCGGGGGTGGGTCAGCGCCGATAGTACTTGGTACTTCGGATCCGACCCTGCCCTCGAGTGCATCGGATCCAACCTCTCGAAGCCTGGATCCGAGCTTCGGATCTGGGGGGATCAGTGCTCCTTTGGCACCGTCTGTGTCGGAGCGCACTGTCCCTTCGGATCCGGCGCCGGCGCCGGCTCGATCCACTCCTCGGATCCGAGGGGAGCCGATTGTCGGATCCTTTGGTCAAGGTCGGCTCCTTCGCTTTTGATGTAGTGGAGAGGGCCCTGTTGAGGGTCTCCGGACCCCGGCACTTGTTTCGCTCCGTCCCGCACTCCTCTGCACTGGGTCAGGCTTCCACCATCCGGCCCTTGGGACAGCCCGCTCCTGTGCCCCAAGCTGTTCCCCTGGAACAGGTTACTGTTTGCGAGGAGTCCTCTGACAGCCCCCAGAGGATGTTCCTCGCAAGTATACGTGCAAAAGGAGGCACATTGACTCCCGAGTCTCTCACGGAAGACACGGATTTGGAGGAAGGGAAGGCTCCCCACGGTCACCCGAGGATGTCTCATTTGGAGACATCATGGAAATGCTCCGCATAAGGGGTGGTATGCCCCAAGTCTTCCTCGGACGAGTCCGTGTTCTTGGAGGCATTTGAAGCGGGCCCGTCTACCTCTTGGGTGTCCTCCTGCCGACCCCTGGTGGACCTCATTACCACCAGGGCGTGGAAGGAACCGGACACCGTGGAGCCAATCCCTAAAAGGCCCGACCGGATCCTCAGTCCCCCGGCTGACCATGCCCATTGGAGTAAGGGGCCTCCGGTAGATGCCATGTTGACGGCGGCAGCCACCAAGAGGGAACTTGCTCAGGAGAGTCCCTCAGTCCATCCCCCGAGCAAGGAGTCTCGGATGATGGACCGCTTGGGGAAGCGGATGTTTAGTTCAGCGACCTTCTCGGTAAGGGCGCTGAACTACTTGGCACATGTGATTAGGATGCAGCGCGATCTTATTAAAGAATACGCTGCATCCCCCCCAGAGTCCATGTCGGAGGAGGACAAAGTGCTGCACTCCACCCGCATGGCCACTCTCAGGTCCGTTACCAATACCTCTATGCGGCTACTCTCCCATGCTACGGAAGGCGCCGCTAGAGTCGCAGGGGCAGGTCTAGTTACTAGATGTCAGGCCTGGCTCCGTCATTGCGTTTTCTCAGAGCCCTTCAAAGCGTCATTTGCGAACGCCCCCTTTGATGGTTCTGCCCTCTTTGGCAAAACTGTTCGCGACACTTTGACCCAGAGCGAGAAGGACGGGAAGACGCTGTCTGCCGTCGGAATCCGCTTCTCTGCACCCCAGAGGCCCTATTCTAGGAACCAAAAGGGTCAGAAGAAGATGTGGTTCCGGACGTCGCAGCAATCCCAGCCTGCTCCGGACAACCAGTCCTTCCGTGGCAGAGGAGGACAGGGAGGACGCCGCCCTAGAGGCAGAGGGGCTCCCAGGAACTTCGGGTCCAGAGAACCCTTCTCTGAACGGCCTGCGCAGCAACCCTGAGGGGTTGTCTGGCTGCTCCACTCTGGAGGCAGTCGGGGGACGTTTTTCAGAGCACCTAGCGGCATGGGAGTCCATAACATCAGACCGCTGGGTTCTCCAGATCATATCCAGAGGATACCGTATCCCCTTTCGTCACTTGCCAAAATTGAAGTCCCTCCCCGACGTTCCACCCGGTCAACGGGAGGCCGCTTTGGCAGAAATTGGCCATCTGCTAAAGAAAAGAGCCATCCAGCCCATCCCCCCAGACCAGATTGGATCAGGGTTCTACTCCAGGTTCTTTTTAGTGCCAAAAAAGACGGGGATCTAAGACCAATTTTAGACCTTTCTCTCTTGAACCTGGCAGTTCCCAAGGAGAAGTTCAATGGTCACTCTGCAATCTATTCTCCCTTCTGGGAGAAAATCACTGGATGTGCTCCATAGACCTCAAGGATGCGTACTACCATATACTAATGGACAGGCGCTCCAGGAGGTTTCTCCGCTTCCGGCTGGGAGCCAGTCACTACCAGTTCGGGTCCTTCCCTTTGGTCTCACCACAGCCCCAGGGTGTTCACCAAAGTATTAGCAGTGGTAGCGGCCCACCTGAGGCTTCAGGGGGTGCAGGTCTTTCCCTACCTGGACGACTGGCTCCTTACCGCCCCAACAAGGCATCTACTACTATTGGCACGAGACTCCTTTCTCCATCTTGCTCCCAGTCTGGGCATCACTATAAATACAAAAAAATCCAACCTAGCACCCACGCAGTTCATAGATTTTATAGGTGCCAGGTTAGACACAAGGAGTTTAAAAGCCTTCCTCACTGCGGACAGAGTTCAAAATCTGCAGCTCCAGGTGCGGGCCATTCTCCACTCAAGCTCCGTTCCGGCGGAGTTGGTCCTGAGGGCTCTAGGGTCCATGGCGTCTGCTATAGCACTTCTTCCTCTCACCAGGTTCAATATGCGCATCCTCCAGTGGACACTCCTAGTACAGTGGTCGTACCTTGCTCTTCCTATGCATCATCCCATTGCGATCAGCAAGGCTTGCAAGCGGTCCCTCCTGTGGTGGCTTCACTCTCCAGATCTCCACGGAGGCCGCCCATTTTGTGCTTCTCCCCCTCTCGCCACGGTGACCACGGACGCCTCCCGCCTCGGGTGGGGGGGGCATTTTGCAGGCCGGACCGTCCAAGGCACGTGGAACGATTCAGAGACCTTACTGCATATCAACGTTCTAGAGATGAGAGCAGTGCTCTTAGCGTTGCTAGCACTTCAGGCCTTTCTTCCCTTGGGAACAATTGCGATTCAATCGGACAACATGTCGGTTGTCTGGTATATCAACAAGCAAGGAGGAACCAGGTCTTACCCTCTTTGTCGAGAAGCCATGAGAGTTTGGGAATGGGCAATCTCCACCAACCGCTTTCTCATAGCAACGCACATTCCGGGTCAGTCCAACATCCTGGCGGACAAGCTCAGTCGCACCATTCTCACCCCTTACGAGTGGTCTCTCAATACTCAAGTAGCGGAACGCATATTCGCACGGTGGGGAACTCCTTCTTGCAATCTTTTTGCCTCTCCCTCAAACACCAAGTGCGACAGTTTTTTCGCTCTGATACCTCCTCCAGGAGGTTCCCCAAGAGACGCTTTGGTGCATGCTTGGCCACCCGGTCTTCTTTATGCTTATCCCCCCTTGCCTCTGATGCTCCAAGTTCTTCAGAAAGCCTCTCGGTTGGGGTGCAGAATGATTCTCATTGCTCCGTTTTGGCCTCGACCGATCTGGTTCCCCTTCCTAAGGTCTCACTCTGTGAATCCTCCTTGGATTCTAGATCCCATTCCGGATCTGATATCTCATCCATCCCGCTTATCTCCTCCGAACCTGGACAACCTGAAGCTGACCACTTGGCTGCTCCAGTTCCACTTTTGATCAGGACTCCTGGTATTTCGTCCCCTGTTAAGGCGATCCTGGTGGCAGCTCATAAACCATCCACTAGGAAAGTCTACCGTAGCAAGTGGAAACGGTTTTCTTTGTGGGCGGAGCGGCAAGGCCTAAACCCCTTCACAGTTCCTCTCCCTTTAGTGCTTGATTTCTTAACCACTCTTTTTAATGATGGTGCCAGCAGTTCCACGGTCAAAGTACAACTTGCGGCAATTTCACATTATCACATTGGTCATGACTCCAATCCACTCATGTCGGCCAAGTTGTGTAAAATTTTCCTTAAAGGTACTTTCCTTCTCAGGCCCCCTGTAAAACAAGCGGTTCCTCCCTGGGACCTTTCCTTAGTTCTCCAGGCCTTGACCACCCCCCCCCCTTCGAACCGGCGGCTACGGTAGATCTGAAATTCTTGTCGTTCAAGACTGCCTTCTTAGTAGCCATTACTTCGGCCAAGAGAGTTTCAGAGCTCCAAGCATTATCAGCTAAACCTCCTTACTTGGTCTTTCATCCGGACCGTGTTTACCTCAGGACCAACCCGTCCTTTCTTCCTAAAGTAGCTTCTGAAGCAAACATTAATCAATCCATTAACCTCCCTGTTTTCTTTCCTAAATATGAAAACAAAGGTGAATACAAGCTTCACTCCTTAGATGTTCACAGGCAACTTAGATTTTATCTAAACAGGACGGCTGTTCATAGGCAATCCGACCAGTTGTTCATTTCCTTTGCTAAATTTAATTTGGGCAAGCCAATTTCTAAAGTCTCACTGTCTCGCTGGATTTCACAATGTATCTTATTGGCTTATCAAGCTTCAGGAAGGCCTGCACCGGAGGGTGTACATGCCCATTCAACCCGGTCAGTCTCTACCTCGGCAGCCTTTAAGGCTAGGATTCCTCTAGATGATATTTGTGCAGCAGCCACATGGGCTTCATCTCATACTTTTATTTCCCACTACAAGTTGGATCTTGCATCTAGGGGTAGAGCATCCTTTGGCTCCGCGGTGCTCCGGAATATCCTTCCATGATGGCCGCCCAAGATTCAGGTAGCTGCGGACTCTGTCCCACAGGTTGCAGACAAATGAATCTCCTACTTCAGATTTAGAAGTTATGTACTCACCATAACATTCCATCTGAGTAGGTGTATTCATTTGTCTGCAACCATCCCGCCCTCCTATCCCCCTGGCCTTTCAGTTTCCTGCATATGTTGTGTTACCCCTTCCAGGGTGTTCTTGCTTTTGGCAAACTCGATCTGAGGTCATGAGGGTAGAGCAGGGCATTATGGGTGAGGGGAGGAGCTGAGAGCTTGGATCCATAGCTGGTGAACCATGCCGGTTCGGATCCGATATCGGATCCATAACCCACAGGTTGCAGACAAATGAATACACCTACTCAGATGGAACGTTATGGTGAGTACATAACTTCTAATTTGCTTAACAAGTTCCATAATATGTTGTTGGTACTTCAGTATGTGAAACTGACAATTCAAAGCCCTAATGGCAAGAGTTGCAGAGGTATATACTTTCTTACCCCATCTGTCCAAAGCTGTGGATTCCCAGTCCGAAGGGTGGGATTCTTAACTGTAGTTACCTTGATACCTTTAGGCCCCTGGGAAATGATCTCTGGGTTAGCAGCAGGATTTTTTAAAAGAAATTTGAGAGACTCTGGTACTCTGTAGTACCTGTCTGGTTTCCTAGGGGCAGGGGGTAAAGTATCAGGAGTAAGACTGGATTCCATAAAAACATCATCATCAATTTCCAGGACTGGTGGTATTGCTAAAGGCCTGTGTTGTGGCAAGTCTAGAAATTCTCTGAGTCTGTTTTTGGACTGAGAATAGTCTTGGCATTCCCAGTGGAAATGCTGTCTTAAAGTATGTAAGGTTTCACCAAAAGAAAAATCCTCTGGAGGAGAAGCAGAGGGAATGGATTCCTCTGAATCAGAATCCTCATAAGCAGATAAGGGTATATCTTCATAATCAGAAACCTCAGAGTCGTTGGACTCTTGATCTGTTGAAGCTGCTGGAGACTGGTACCTTTTTCTCTTAGCAGGGGAAGGCTGACTTCCCCTAATCAGCATAAGCTCTTCTGCCTGACTTCCCCTAATCAGCATAAGGTCTTCTGCCATTCTAAGCATTTTATTTTGTGGCAAGAGAGCAGGTGCATGCGCTTTGTGGTCGTCTGTTTTGTAGGCGTAGCACGTACTCCTGGCCTTAGAAACTTGGTAGTTTTAGACAGAACTGAATGTTTGTGTCGAGCATCATTAGTGCGAAGAACTTCCTCAGAAGCTGTTGCCTGCTCAGCGGCTCTGGACCCATCCAAGGTAGAGGCATCCACCGATTTCATAGTCGAAGAAGAGTCTCGCAGCATACCGGACCCCAAACGGCTCTCGGTAGAGGCCTGCGAATCCATTGAAGTGGGCATCAGGGGTTGTGAAAGCGCCACACTGAGTACCGGTGAACTGGCGACTCACTTAATGAAAGCGTCATCAGCAGCTTTGAACCTGTGCGGTCTGTGTCTGTTTTTATCCTTACGTTTTTTCAAAATATTGGTAGTTGGATGGCTTACCGAAGCCATTTCTGAATACGGAGATAGAGAACGAAAGTATTTAGTGACAATAAGGGCCCGATGATGAATGGTTTCAGTGTTGAACAAGGCACAAAACTGACACTAGGTACATCGTGATCTGGGCCTAGACAGGTAGCGCAGTAAGAATGAAAATCTCGGTGTGGTATTTGCTTTCCACAGGCAAGACAATTATTAACTTTTTCTGACCTCGGTTAGAGCAAGAAAAAAGGATCTCCAACGGGGTACTTGGCTTTAGAAGACTTCAGGATGATTCAATTCGTAAACGAAAACTCAGGTAGCGGCCGACTGACACTTGCGAACTGCTTCTACTTCAGGCTTCTCTGCAAGAAAGACTGATGTAATGGCGTCTGCTGCCTGTTTGTATACACCTGATGACCTGACGTCAGTCCTTGAGCGACAGCATCTGACGCAGAAATACAAAGTCTTTGGTATTTGGGCTGACTGAAGTCTACCTGGAGGCAGATAACCCAAGTGTGATGACTGCAGCAGTGAAACACGAAGAACATCTAGCTGAAGAGAGTTCCACTGTTCATCCCCCTAATCGAGATTCCAGGGTGATGGACAGATTCAGAAAGCAGGTGTACGCATCATCGACCTTTGCTTTAAGGTCTTTGAATTTTATGGCACATTTTACTAGCCTCCAGAAGGATTTGATCAAGGAGTTATCAGCTGCCCTAGTAGAAGCTGTGTCTGAGGAGGTCCAGGATAAAGTGGCCTCCCAGCTAGCCATTCTGGAGTCTATTTCCAACTCGTGCATGAGGTTCATTGCACATGCAGCTGAAGGGACGATGAGGTCAGCAGGTTCAGGTGTTGCCATAAGGCGTAACGCCTGGATGTGCTTGTGTGAGTTTGCGGAGCCATTTAAGTCTCCCTTCATCAATGCTCCTTTTGACGGATCGTGCTTATTCGACCCCAAAGTGAAAGAAACTCTAGCCAGGTGTGAGAAAGATGGAATGACCCTATCTGCAGTGGGTATATGTTTTTCCTGATCCTGATACTCTAGGAATCAGAAAAGCGGGAAGATGTTCAAAAAATCCCAAGGGCGACACGTGGTGGTGGCTCCCCTTGGGGCAGTGGGGGAGCTCTAATGGAAGATGTTGACCCTGTGGCAGAGGTGGCCCACAAAATCCAGGTTTCAGAGATTCCTTCTCTGGGCCAACCCTACCAGTGTTCCTGAAAGGGTGCACAATTGCTTACCTATGGAAGCTGTAGGGGAAAGATTTTTCTCTGCACTCGAGAGCCTGGCAGCAAATAACTTTGGTTGCTTGGATGTAAAGGATCATTACCAGAGGTTACCATATTCCCTTCATTCTCATTCCAAGATCAAGATGTAGACTCTCTGATGTTCCAGCCAATCAGAGGGATCAAACAGCTTAAGAGATTCAAAAGCTCTAGAAAAGAGTCATCCAAGAAGTCCCACCAGACCAGATAGGATCCAGATTTTACTCAAGTTTATTTTTGGTGCCAAAAAAGACAGGGGTCCTGAGATCAATTTTAGGTCTCAGCCATCTGAGCAAATTTCTTCAGCAAGCAAAATTCCAGATGGTCATGGTTCAGTCTATACTACACTTCTTAGAGAAAAACGATTGGATGTGCTCTGCAGATCTTCAGGACACGTGTTACCACATAAAATGGACAAATGCTCCAGAAGGTTCCTCCTATTTCGGCTAGAAGCTATTCATTTTCAGTTCAGAGTACTGCCCTTTGGCTTCACTACAACCTGCAGGGTGTTCAAGTGTTTGGCAGCAGTAACAGCTCACTTGAGACTGCACTGATTCCGGGTGTTTCCTTATCTAGATGACTGTCTCATTGCTGCTCCCACTAGTCATCTACTGCTTCAAGCAACAGATTTCATTCTGCACCTGTTCATATCTGGGCATTGCAGTGAATCAATCAAAATCTTAGCTAAGCCCAACTCACTCTAGTGTTCATAGCAGCTCATTTGAATACCATCTCTTGTGTAGCTTCCAGATAAAATCCCAAGTACAAGCCACTCTCCAAAGACAAGGTTACTGCACTTCTAGTCCTACAAGCTTTAGGGTCCGTGCTAGCGACCATTATCTTAGTTCCACTAACAGGATTTCACATTTGTCTGCTACAGTGGCTTCTGGCATTCCATTGGTCCAGCTTGACCCATCCAATGACGCATCCAATTTTAATCACAAGTTGTAAGAAGTACTTATCCTGGTGGATGGAATATGAGGAAATTCTCTTAGGCTATCCTTTTGTTCAACCTCAGCCCAAGGCCATAGTGAGCACGGATGCCTTCCAGATGGGGTGAGGGGCAATATCTTGGCAGAACAGTCCAAGGCACTTGGTCCCTGATTATAGAGGCATCTGCATATCAGTGTTCTAGAACTGAGGGCAATGGTCTTAGCGTTGCAAGGCTTCCAAGCTGTCCTCCCTCTAGAAACAGTTGCTATTCAGTCAGACAACATGTCACTAGTCTGGTACATCAACAAACAGGGTGGAAGCTGGTCTTTACCTCCTGTGTCTTGAAGCTCTCAGAATGTGGTAATGGGTGATATCCTCCAGCAGTTTTCTGATAGCAACACACATCCCAGGGAGCTCGAATGTGATAGTGGACAAACTGAGCAAATGCATCCTCCTGCCTTACATGTGGTCTCTCAATCCCAGAGTGGCAAAGGAGATTTTCTGTTGCTGGGGCTAGCCTTGCTGCAACCTATTTGCTTCACCTCTGAACGTGTCGCAGCTACTTTGCCCTAATACCCCCTACGGGCGAGTCCCTGAGAGACGGTGTCCTTCACAATTGGCCATCGGGACTACTGTATGCCTTTTCCCCCCTTTCCACTGATTCTTCTCTTCGTAAAGCCATCAGGTTAAAAAGCAAGGTGATCCTAATTGCCCCCTTTTGAGGTCATCATGTGTGTTCCTTCTTTCTGTGGCTTCACCTAATTCACCGTCCATGGACTCTGGGCCCAATTCCGGATTTTCTGTCTCGCCCACAAAGACTGGTGCGCCCCAGTCTTCAGAAACTCAAGTTTACAGCTTGGTTCCTCCAATTCCATTAATCGCCAGGAGGAAAAATTTATCTCCAGTGGAGAAGATTTTCTGTTTGGGTGCACAATAATGGTCTTAATCCTTTCTCTGTACCAGTTGAAAAAATATTGGAATTTTTAGCTATGCTTTTTGAGCAAGGAGCCTCTGCTGCTACTATTAAGGTCCAACTAGCTGCTATTTACAATTTCCACAATGGCTTTGAAGATCATCCTCTAATTTCTCATAGATTGTGTATAAAGTATTTATGAAAGGAACCTTGCAGTTGAAACCATCTTATAAGGATCCTATAGTTCCATGGGATCTGACTGTGGTTCTGCAGTCTTTGGTCCTTTCCCCCTTTGAACCGGCAGCTACCTGTCACTTAGTTTCTTTCTTGGAAGACCATTTGTTTCTGGTAGCCTTTACCTCCACCAGAAGAATTTCCGAATTACAAGCATTATCTTTAAAAAACCCATATTTGATTTTTCATAAGGTTAGGGTTTCACTAAAAAATAGCCCATCCTTTCTCCTTAAGGTGGTCTCAGAAACTAATCAATCCATTGACTTGCCTGTTGTCTTTCCACATTTTTCTAGTAAAGGTGAGTATTGATTACATTTGCTGGAAGTTCATAGATAATTATATTTCTACCTCAGCAGAAAATTAGACCAGTTCTTTGTCTCTTTCTCTGGCCAATCTGTGGGGAAATCCATTTCAAAGGTCACCCTGGCAAGGTTGGTAAGAGATTGTATTTCTTCCATTTAGAATAAAAAGAATCTCCAGCTACCAATGCCAGTCAGAGGGCATTCCACTAGGGCAATAGCCACATCTGCTGTTTTCCATTCCAAAGCTTCTATGGATGAAATATGTGCAGCAGCAACCTGGGCTACTCTGCATACCTTTATAATTTATTCCAAATTGGATCTAATCTCCAGGGGAAAAGCATCCTTTGGCTCTATGGTTCTCAGGAATATCCTTCCATAAGGCCACCTAAGATCTAAAGTAGCTAGAGACTGTGTCCCAAAGGCCAAGGATAAATGAAGATTGATAACATCAGATAAAGAAGTTATGTACTTAACATAACATTCCATCTGTGTTGTTGAGCTTCATTTATCATTGACTCCCCTCCCTCCTATCCCCCTTCAGACTCCTTGGAGAATCAGACACGTCCTGGTAACCTTATCTGTTTTGACCTTAGACATAGCCTCTTCCTTTCCATATGTATATTTTATTCAGTCTGTCTGTGTACCTGCAAACTCGATCTGAGGTAATCTGGAGAGGGGTATTGTGGGTAGAGACTTAGCTCAACTGATTTTGGCTCGTGCAAGATGTGTAACGGCCAAGCCAGTTCCAAGGATCAGAACTAAGCCCCAAAGGTCAATGATAAATTAAGATCGACAACACAGATGGAATGTTATGGTAAGTACGTAACTTTTTCATTTCATTATCTACTTACCTAATTCATGGTTACTGGGAGTTTGAGTCTTGAGAAATCATTTTATGCGCAACTCCTGAGAGATTTGCTTGGCTACAAACATCTGCATTAGAAGCTGAAGCTAAGTGAAACTTGCAGTAGTGAATTTAATATTCTGTTAAGTATAAACTTGCAGTTTTAAAAGTACTGTATTTTCATTTTTTCTGTTTCCTAATTGTGTGTTTCTGAACAGTGTGCTCTGTGTCTGTTTGCTATAGAGGGGGTGGTGTTATCACTTCTTTATCTGATATTTAATAGCCTAGAGTGATTCCTCTGTACTTTTAAGTGTTAGCCACAAAGTTTGAGAAATCATTTTATGCTCAACTCCTGAGAGACTTGCTTGGCTACAAACATCTGCATTAGAAGCTGAAGCTAAGTGAAACTTGCAGTAGTGCATTTAATATTCTGTTAAGTACAAACTTGCAGTTTTAAAAGTACTGTATTTTCATTTTTTTCTGTTCCCTAATTGTGTGTTTCTGAACAGTGTCCTATGTGTCTCTCTGCAGTTAGTTTCCCACTGTCCCTCCCTCCCTGTTCTTGTGTTGATATTAGTGTTGCTGGCTCTGGAATTGCCCACCCCTCCTGTGTGTCTGTATTAGAACACTCCTCCTGGGTCCATCTCATTTGCTCACTTAGCCAAGTACAGTGAGATCATAGTCTGAGTCTAGTGTTCACTCTACTTAATACAGAGAGTTGATTTGAGAAGGCCCCCCAAAAAAATTTCATTTGCTTTTACTGTATTTGTCTTTCCTCCTACTTTATTTTGCTTTTCTTAAAAGTACTCACTTTTATTTAGTCTGCTGCATTTATTACTGCTTGGTAGTAGCCTGATTAAATTGTAACTGTTAGTCTAAGTCTTTTGGTTTAAGCACTTGGGCTTCATAAAGGCTGTTTTACATTAAGAAGGTTTGTGGTCTGCACTGTTGTGGCAGGGCAGGTAGCTTACATCCTTCTAAGCTGGGAATTGCTGATTGAAGGCCCAGTGTCTGCTATTCTAAATGTGTATTAGTTCTGGCTTAAGCACTTGGGCTTCAGGCCAGTTATTCTACATTAAGAAGGTTTGTGGTATGCACTCTTGTGGGAGGAGAGGCTGGATTCTGCCCTTCTGAGCTGGGAATATCTGATCACAGGCTTTATTGTGCCTACTTATTTGAACTGTTTCTTTCTGAAATTGGTGCGGCTTGTTGCTGTAGGATAGACCAGATTCAGGCCTGCTGAATCTAGCTTTGTTTGTATAACTTGAGCACTGATCCAGGCCATCTTTTTTGGAGAAGGTTCCCCTGCACCCTAATAAGCAGGGGTGTGCAGTTAGAACTTGTCTGATTGAAGACTGCTGGAACAGGGCTCAGTTTTGAGCTTTTTTTCTGGTTAATTGGGTAACTTATTTAAATCAGTTTGTTTGTTTTCTATTGTTTTATATATATAATAAAATTGTACTTTATTCATCTGCTTTTACTGTATTTGTGTTTCTTCCTACTTTATTACTAGTGGCATTCACTACAACTCTGTTCTGAGGTATATAACAATAAGTATCCTTTTCTGTGCATTTAAAGTGTTTTTTGAGTGTATCTGCTTTATTTTCTAAAAAATATGTATATATATATATATATATATATATATATATATATATATATATATATATATATATATATATATATATATATATATATACACACACACACACACACACACACACACATATGCTTGTTTCCCGCCTTTCTAAGCTGGTATAGTCCAGTTTTCAGGTCAGTGCTGAATTCAGGGCTGTGTTACAAATCTCTGTGTTTGCCCATACCTTACTTGGATAGAAGGAAGTTCTCTGTTCACCTGTGAGAGAGAGGAGCTTTGAACAGCCTGTCTGTCCCTGGTGGAGTGGTTTCAGCCCAGAAATTTGTAGTTTATTGGCCATTTTGGGCTAATTTCTGTCTCTTTCATTTCCCTGCTATAAATACCATATTTGCCTGGTTAGTTAGGGTAAAACTATTCCCAGCTCCACAAAGTCTCCTCTTCAATTTTTCCCTTGGAACAAGACAAACTTTCAACTTAAGCACTCAAGCCATTCATTTCTCAGCCTGGCACTTACTCAAAACTTATAGCAAGCACTTATAAACCCTAGCACTAGACCCTCCTCTACTGTACAGAAGGACAAGGCTCTCTATTCAACCTTACCAGCCATCTAGTAAAACAGTTCCAGGCATGTCCAAAGGGCAGTTTCAGGTGTACTCTCCAGTCCAACTGGTGAATCTGGGCATTTTGAGGCAATGTTACAACTGCCTCATGTACACAGACAACCCCCTCCTCCTACAACCAAACACTAATACATGTGAGAGGTGCAATTATACAGCCAAAACTGGAGGCTAAGCTCTCTCAACCCAAGACTGGATCAGACAGTCAAGAGGAGAAGGGAAATACTTGCATCACAGTACCAGTCTCACATAAACCCATTAAAAAAGCACATGAAAAAAACACACATAAATACATGAAAACATACTCGGAGGCTCTAAATAAAAATCTGCAAAACCAACAGAGACCTCCAAAGCAAACATCCAAACAACCTCCACCCCCAACACAAACCATGAAACACATACTTCACAAAACCAGTGTGCCATGCAATCAGAGCCCTTAAGGCAAAATAACATACCCAACATACTAGTAATAGGTGACTCTATAGTCAGGCAAACTGACGTCCCACTCACTAGGCTGAATAAGGAGGAGGTTACAGTTAGCTGCCTGTCTAGTGCCAGGATCTGCCACATAACACAAGCACTCCGGTCACTACAGAACAAGTGCAAATATGACTCTGTCATTGTCCATGTTGGTGTGAATGACCTGAGCCGTACCTCTCTGGACTACATGAAAAGAGACATGGAAGAGCTCTCGGATCACGTAGCCCAGGCCGGTATGACCCTGAGTAGCATCCTGCCCTCACCAAGAATGATACCACGGTATAAAGAAAAAATTCTCAATTTCAACAACTGGCTAAGTTTCTGGTGTCATTCAAAGGGGATCCAGTGTCTGTCCGCCTGGGATGACATGCTCGACAAGCCACGCTGCTTCACTAGAGACGGCTTGCACCTGTCACCCTTAGGCTTTTGAATACTGGCCAAGGCTCTTGCCACCCCATAGTGCCTTTTTTAGGCAAGGCTCAAAAGACAAACCTACTGCCGTAAACAGCACAAGTAACAAAAAACTGAGTGTAGTGCTACTCAATGCCAGAAGTCTGAACCTCAAAATGCATGCACTCAAGGCACTCCTCAGTATGGAGAAAATAGATATATGTGCAGTAACAGAACCCTGTTTAAGGCTCCAGAGAGCACCCCAGCACTACCAGGCTACAACTCATACCATACATTTCGACCACAGTACCCAAACCGAAATACAAAAGGCGGGATTCATCTCTCTCTGGGTTAGTGGCACATCACGATGCTTCAGAGATCATCCATGTGCAACTAACAATGGGCAAAACTGCAATTCAAATTGAATTCAAACAGATCACCCACCATGTCCCAGGACCCCCATTCCGCATTCCTGGAAACACTGGGAAACATAAAGGTCCTACCAAACACCCTAATATTGGGTGATTTCAATTATCCAAACATTACCTGGGAAAACTACTCAAGTACTAACTCCCTTGCCCAACATTTCCTAGAATTTATAAACTCAAAAGCCCTGGTTCAACTGATCAACACTCCCACCAGAGGTGACAACATATTGGACCTGGTCATCACCAACATGGGCGACCAGTGTTCCACACCGGAGGTCAACCCCTCGCTGGTTAGATCTGACCATAAACAAATCACTTTGGCTATCCACATTCTGCCCCCACCCCTGGACAAGAAAACCACCGTGAAAAACTTTTCAAAAGCAAACTTCACGTTACTTAAGACCGAGATGGAAAGTTTCAAAGCTCCCATGCTGAAGGATAACGCTGTCCAAGCTGCAAAATTCTTTACTAATGCATTCTACAGGCACCTACAAGAATGTATGGATCATGCCATCCCAAGCAAAACCATAACTCTCCTCCAACAAAAGGAAACCAGTCTGGTGGACTCCTGCCATAAACAAGCTATACAACAGAAGGAGGAAACTAGTACAGAAAAGAGTAAAATCCCAAGAAGGGAAGACATCCCCTGATCAGTATCAGCACGAAACTACGATCCCTCATAAAATCATCCAAGGCGAGCTTTGAAAGAAAAATTGCCAAGGACTCCAAAGATAACCACAAGGCATTTTTAGCTATGTCAAGAATCTAAGTGGCAATGCTCAGATCTGCTTGGAGTTAGTGCAGAATGGCACAAAATACACTGAACCGACCGATATCGCCAACATCCTGGCTGACAGGTTCAGCACAAACTTCACCCCCCTCTCACCCCCAAGTGGGCCCATAACCATACCAGAAGAATGTAGAGTCCCTGAAATCACAGACACTCAGGTTAAAACAGCCCTCTCCAAAGCCAGAAACACAGCATCAGTGGGACCGGACAGTGTCCCAGGCTGCATCCTACACAAACTAACCCCTCACCTAAACACACTGTTCAAACTCAGCCTCTCCATGGGCTACATACCCATAGAGTGGCGCACAGCAGCGGTTATTCTACTCCACAAAGGTGGAGCCACAACATACCTCGGGAACTATCACTTTATAAGCCTGACTAGCTTGGTCTATAACGCTATGGAGCACATCATCATGGAACTCATTAACAGAGACATTGGGAACCTCCAAAAACTGGACCCTACCCAGTTCGGCTTTGTTAAGGGAAGATCATGCCTCCTAAACCTGGTGGACTACTTTGAGACAGTTACCAAGGGTATAGATGAGGGAAAGGTGGTACACACAGCCTACCTAGACCTCGCAAAGGCCTTCGACACCATTCCGCATTCTGGTATTATAGACAAGCTCACCAGCCTGAACATAAACCCCTACGTCACAAGATGGGTTGCCAACTGGCTCATGGACAGAACCCACATGGTGAGAGTTGCGGGAGCTAGGTCCGACTCTAAATCGGTTACAAGTGGAGTTCCCCAGGGCTCAGTCCTAGGATCCCTCCTGTTCGACATATACTTCTCAAAGGTACAGGCAAGCACAGGAGGACTATGGCTGACCAAGTTCGCAGACGACTGCAAACTAGGGGCTATAATTGACTGTCTGGCTGACACAGACATCCTCCAAAAGGGTCTCACCGAGACGGATACCTGGAGTCAAAATCATGGCCTCAAGCTAAATGCCAAAAAGTGAATAGTCATCCCCTTTGGAAAAAACAAAGTACCCACAAACTACCACATAGGTGGTAGTCCCCTAAATACAGAAGACGTAATAAGGGATCTGGAGACCCAAGTAGATCGTAATCTCACCTTTGATAATCACATTGCCAAACGCCCCATTTGGGATGTACCTTACAAGACACCTGCAACAGCTGGAAAGACCACAGAAGTACCACACCAAGAGGATCACTGGCCTCAAACAGATGCCGTATGCAGCTCAACTGAAGAAATTACAGCTGTACTCTGTTGCATACTGCCTACTCAGAGGTGATCTCTGCCTGACATACAGGGCCATGTCCAACCAGAATTGATGGACATGCTCCACCTAAAGAAAACCTTATCCCTGCAAGCCACATTCTGTAGGGATCTAAACCTCACCACAACAATAAATAGGACGTGCTGGAGGGATAGATTCCTGTCCCAGAGACTTCCCATGCTTTGGAACAAGATCCCAATCTACATTAGGCAGAGCTCCTTGCTAACACTCTTCAAAAGAAATCTTGAGTGGATGGGAAACAAAGTTTACCTTGGGGATTACTTCAGTGGCTCTGCTGGACATAGGCACGGGGAACTAATCTAAGGGGGCAGCGAAAGCCAACACATTCTGGCTAGGCTTATAAATGCCTTTGGGCAGATAGCCTAGTACCTACCTATGAGCCAAGCAGGCAACAGGGATAAAACAGGAAGCAATTATTTGAATAAATGTCAGAATGTCACAAGATGCATTTGTATCATGCACACATCTATGACCATTTTAGAAGCTTTGCAGTCCACATGCCAAATGTCTTTGGATTTGGGGAAAAAAAATGAATACTCGTGGACTGAAGGAGAACCTGCAAACTTAGCACAAAAAAGCATCCCTTCCTCAAACTAGACCATAGATTCAAGTTGTCTTAAGACATGGCATTAGTTCTAAAATTGCAAAAGTTGAGTGAAATAAGAAGTTATAATACACACATATCTCAGAAGTTATATAAACACTCTTTAGAATTCAAGAGCATTGGCTGTGTAGTTCCAGTAGTATTTCAGGACATTACTATAAAAAATAAAAAATAACATTATTAGACCAATACTTTTAAACAGATTAATAAAGGATGATACATGCAGGATGTGGGTGGTGGTTCCTATTCACAATAGTGAGGCCACTTGAAGAGCTACTGCACTTCACTCACATCAGTTTACTATGCATATATTGTAAAGTAGTGGGAGAGGTGAGCTTGGATTTGTTGTTGAAAATAATGGGAAACTTCTTGCTCCTAGATGATCAGCATGGGTTTATGAAGGGAAGTTAACCTGTTATGCTTGGATGTAGCAAAAAATCATTGAAGATCCTGCTTATTAGGTACACTGGATACACAGAAAAAGTTGCACATTAACTGACATACAATTAAATGGATCAAAAAGTAGTTACTGCAAAATGTTAAAATAGGAAGAAAAAAGAAAACCTTTGGACATAGTGTGTGTCCTGTGAAGTATTGTAAAGTTCATGCTCGGTGTCAAGACCTTTCGTGCACTGAGAGATAAAAGTTGGTGATCATTTTTTTTAAACAAGAAACATCTTTATTAAATTATCACTTACGACATAGGCAATCATACATTTATATAAATAAGAACAAACCATATTGACATAATTTTAGTTGCAAGCATTTTACATCACAAACCATATTTACATAATTTTAGTTGCAAACATTATACATCACTTATAATCTACCCAATCATTGTCAAACATTACATAGCTCTTTCAAACCCTGCCTTCTTTTAAACCCCATTCCTCCCCTGTGTGTATTGTACCTGCAGTTCCCATTTTTTCTTATGTAATTTGCACCTACCCTTTTCTAAAGTTCCCAATTCCAGTTGTTTTATCTCTCTTACTATATTCACTACTTCTAGTACAGTTAGTTTAGACTTTGATTTCCATTTTCTAGTAATTGCTTTGTTTCCAGCCACCATAATTAGACTCAGCAAGGCCTTACTATATCTAGACAATTCCAATCCTGTATCATAGCTCTGAAAAATAATTTCCGTAGTTACACCAATTTGTTCACCCAGTATCTCTGATAGAGTAGTCTGCAGGTAATCTTTAAAGTCTGCCAACTCATTACACTCACAAAAAATATGTTGCCAATTACCTCTCTCTTCCCCATCACACCTCCAACATTTGCTGTCTACCTGAGGAAAAATTCTCTGGAGTCTACTTGAGGTACAACTATTACCTATGTAAACATTTCCAAGCAAAAATCCTAAATCTTCTAGATTTTGTTGCATATTTGGGAGATAGCCTCATTTTTTCTGTGTGAATTGCTTATCCAGTCTATCTTTTCAGTCATTTCTAACCTCCTCTGATTGATTCTTAGTTATCATGCAATGATCTGATGTTCTGGTTCTCAGTCTTCTTCACTGATGTGTTCAGATCTGACCCCTTGGATCCTACTCTGCCACCTTTTTACCAGAGTTAGGTTACAGACTCGAGCTCCTTTCTTCCTTACCCATAATCCTCTGCCCTTAGCTCAACTTCCTCAGATCTTGTTTGCCGCCAGGAGGTATGGACATGGTCCTTCCCTTTTCTTGAAAAAAAAATTTTCGTTTTACAGTAGTTGTGTTGCTTCTTACAGATGGATAAACCGACATTATTTAAACTGAGGACTGAATGTGAGAAGAAGATTCCACATTCTGATGCACATGACAAGTGTGTTTATTGTTTAGGAGCAGCTCACTTGGATTCCCCTTATAAAATTTCTGAAGGGTTCAAATGGGCCATTCAAGAAAGGAAAAATAAGCTAATTTTGAAGGGCCATACTGCCCACTCCTTTATCTTCTCCAGGGGCTCAACCCCCCTCTAAGAATTCGCAGGGTTCTGAGGCTAAGAAGCACCACCATAAGGAATTTAGGGCATCTTCGGAGGCTACTGCCAAATACCTAATGAGTCGGATCTGAGAATGTCAGCAAAGACATCCATGTTGACTTCTTCGGATCCAACAGACTTGATGGCTCCAAGCAGTCCTCCTTCTGGACCAGAGTCCTCCATGTTGTCTGAGACTCCACCATCTTACTTCTACTGCTTTGCCGGATCCTACAGGATCAGATCCAGGCACTCTAACATCTCCTCAACCACCCTGTCCAGAAATCCCCAGATCCAGAATCTAGGATTCTGTCGCCCAGAAGATCTATCAGATCCATGTCTCCCACAGTGCCGATGAAGATTCTTCAGACTCCTAAGCATTCACGACCCTCTTTAGTGGCTTCTACCAGATCCTTTAGAAGCCTTTATGATGGCATGGACAAAATGGTTAGGTCCATTATCAAGGCTCAGCTCCGGATGGGGGTGCTTAAAGCTCCATCAACTCATGGATCCAACTGTGTCCTTACCACTTCCTTTTCTCCTTCTCCAATCCAAGTAAAGGTTTCGGAGCCTCAGGACAGCAGTTTCCTGAGGGATTCAGGGTCAGTCAGAGGACATTTGCTTCATGCTGACCGTGACCTTAGCTACCTCTGTTCCAAGATCCTCAGATCAGAGTGAGTCCTAGATCTGTGATGTCATGGTCGAATCTGAGGGATGGGGTTTGGCTCTGATTTTATCAGAGCTTCGGCCCTCGACAGTGCAGGTCCCGTTCTGTCTAGGAGTTGTGGTTCTGGGGTGCTCCTACCTTCTTTCTTGGGGATATCAGCCCCAAGGGATTGAGGAAGTGTCCCTGGGACCTTCAGCTTTCCCGGTTTTGGAAAAGGCCTTCTCTGCGGGCAGATTACCAGACTCTTTGACTTCTGCTTCTCCCTGTGTGCCTGCATTGGATATGGGTCTTGTACCTTCCATTTCTGTCCAGGGTCATTCCGCCTTTAGGGACCTCCAGACCCTTCCACCTGAGGTGGCCCCTTCCTCTTCTGACTCCTCCCCTGAGTATCCCATGGAGTAGATCCCACGGAAAAGGACATGCAAGAGGTGGCACTTGAACTCCCCAGTGGAGTCCCTTACCAAGGATATGGAGTACAGTGAGGGAGAAGGGTCTCCCAAATCACCACCGGAAGATGTCTCCTTTGCAGACATCTTGGAAATTTTAAAGTAAAGAGGTGGCTGGTCATCGAAAATCCCTTCTGAGGAGTCCGTATTCCTGGGATCCTAAGGGGTGGGCCTGTCTACATCTTGGGTAGTCCCCCTAGCAGACGATCTTATAGATCTTTTAACCATCGGGCCTAGAAGCAGCTGGACAACCATAGTCAGTATCAAAGCACCCAGACCCCCAAAGATGGAACCTTTTGGAGTAAAGGCATCCCAGTTGACGGTATGGTGGTGGCAGCAGCTATGAAGAAAGAGCTTCTGTAACAGAGCTCTACTGTCCACTTGCCAAACATGGAGTCCAGAGCGCTTAACAGGTTCAGGAAGCGCACATTCACATGGGCGACTTTTTTGCTTAGAGTGCTTAATTACTTGGCACATTTTATTCACCTACAGAGATACCTAGTTAAGGAATTTTGAGTCCTTGGCAGAGTTCATGCCTAAGGAGGATCTTGATAAGGTTTCTCTGAAGCTGACCACTCTTACTTCCCTGGCAAATTCTTCCATGAGTCTCATTTCCCATTCAGTGGAAGGATCCTCAAGGACAGCCAACACATGCATGGATGAGGCTTTGTGATTTTGCAGAGCCCTTTAAGGCATCTGTTGTTAAAGCTGCTTTTGATGGTTTTTCCTTGTGTGGACCATCATTTAAAGACACCCTGACCCACAGCGAGCAAGAAGGTAAGACCTTGTCTGCCATGGGGATCAAGGTTTCCAACCCTCAATGAACCTACCCAAGGGTTATGAAAGTCCCATGGTTCTTTTCCTGATGAAAGCAGAGAGTCCCCCTCCAGAGGCAGAGGAGAGGGGGCTTTAATGGGAGACGCCACCCTAGAGGCAGAGGGGGCCCGCAAAACCAGGGCTTTAGGGAACCCTTTTTTGACAAACCCTTTCAGCACTCCTGAAGCACTGCCTTACTGCCAGTTGTGGAGGCAGTCAGGGGCCCATTTTTCCTTGCACACAGTTGCCTGGGCCCAAATAAATGCTTGGGTCCAAAGCACAATATCCAAGGACTAACTACATTCCTTTCTCTCTAGCCCCTCCAAAAATTCAAAAGAAGCTCCTGATGTTCCTGCTAGCCAGAGGGAGTTGGCAATTCTAGAAATCAAAAAAAATTACTGCAAAAGAGTCATCCAAGAGGTCCCAGCTGAGCAGAGAGGATCTGGAACTTACTCCCATTTCTTTTTGGTGCCAAAGAAAACAGGGGACCCAAGGCCTACCTTGGACCTAAGCAAACTCAATTTGTATGTAAAGAAAGAGAAGTTTGAGATGGTTACAGTTCAGTCTATTCTTCCATTACTAGGGACAGAAGATTGGATGTGCTCTATCGACTTGAAGGACGTGTACTATCACATTAAAGTAGACGTGCTCCAGAAGTCGCCTGCACTTCCGCATGGGAGCCAGTCACTTCCAGTTCAGGGCCCTACCCTTTGGTCTCACCACAGCCCCCCAGGTGTTTGCCAAATGCATGGCAGTGGTTGCAGTTCATCTCTGACTGCAAGGGTTTCTGATATCCCCGTATCTAGACAATTGGCTTTTAACTACCCCCACCTAGCTTCAACTATCTCAGGCCAGGGATTATCTCTACTGGATATTTCACATTTAGCCATCACCATAAATCTGGAAAACTCACAACCATTGCCGGTACAAACTTTGGAATTTATCGGACCCCAGCCGAACACCTTTATGAAGGTAGCTTCCTTGCCCCAACATCACATCAGCACCTTGAGTCTTCTGGTCCAGACTATATTGTCTTATCCATCTCCTCCTGTTGGATTGATTCTATGGGCTGTGGGGATCTATGGCAGCTGCTATAATTTTGGAAGCTCTCACCAGATACTATATTTGCATTCTACTATGGACGCTGGCTGTTCACTGGTCTATTCTACATCAGTCCATATCTGTTCCTATCAGGTTGACCAATATTTGCAGAACTCATCTAAAAGGGTGGATTCACTCCAACCTGTCTGTCGGCAGACCTTTCATCCCCCCCCCTCAAATATCCACATTGACTACGGATGCTCCCTAGCTAGGGTGGGGGAGGCCATTGCAAGGGGAAGATGGCCCAAGGCACGTAGACTCACCTAGAGACCAGATTGTATATTAGTGTCCTAGAACTGAGAATAGTCCTCTCTTTGCAAACCTTACAGGACACTGTCACTCTGGGGACCATTGTGATTCATACAGACAACATGTCAGTATTTTATTTATTTATTTTACATTTGTTGACCAGGAATGTCTGGCTGAGCCAAAGCCCTTTTTCAGCAGAGGCCTGGGGAGAAAAGCTCCAAATTAATACAAACAATTTAACATTTCTATGGTGATTTAAGAACACATGCCATATATTTAACATAACTGAGGTCAAAAGAAAAGCAACAAAACTGCATTACAAAAGTTATAAAATAGAAGAGAAGAAATTGAGATTAGACATTTTGTTCAGTAGTGGAGTGTGAGAAACAGTGTCAAGGCTTTGAAAGATCAAGGAATAGACAAGAGATGCCTTTGTAATCATCTTTGGCTAAAGAGAGAGTACTGCTATGTTTTGGTCATAAATCATGTATAGGAGTAAGTAGTTTTTCCTGTAAGGGATGTTGCATAACTTGTGTATGTATGCATTTCTCTAAGACTTTGGAGAGAGGAGAGAAGGATAGCAATAGGCCTGAAATTCGAGATTTCTGAGGTGTTATCTCCTTTATGAATAGGTAGGGTGTAGAATTGTTTCCAGATAGATGGGGACTTTAGATTCAGAGATAGACCAATTGGTAATGATCGATACAGGCAGAGCAAGAGAGTGAGCTGCTATCTGGAGAAAGTATGATGGGATGTTGTCAGCGGATACAGAGCATGGTTTTAGCCTAGAGAGCAGAAGTTTTATGTTGGTAGTGGGAACAGGTTTGAGGGAGAAAGTGGTAAGAGTTAGCAACTGAGGATGTCTCAGGGCAGTTGGGAACACTGGTACTGGAGAGATTGGTGTTAAAAAGTTTGGATATTGATTCTATAAAGTAGGTGTTGAAGGTGTTGGGAGTTTCATTGGATGATTTATCAGGACATGGGTTGAGTGAGGTACGATTGCCAGGATGTATTATTTGGTTTATTGCAGTCCAGAATTTTTTTTGATCTGATTTTAGAGTAGTTGGGGGGTTGTGATATAATTCTTTTTGTCTTTATTGATGAGTTCTTTTGAAAGTAGTCTGGTATATAAACAAGGAAGGAGGAACCTGTTCATAACCACTGTGCAGAGAGGCCATGAGGGTTTGGGAATGGGCGATCTCTTCACACCACTTTCTAATTGCAATGTGTGTACCAGGGAAATCCAGTGTATTGGCAGACAGCCTCAGTAGGTCCATTCTGATGCCTCATGAGTGGTCCTTCAATCAGTTAGTAATAAACAAGATATTTGACCGTTGGGGTCACCCCTTTTGCGACCTCTGCTTCTCCTCACAGCAAGTGCAGCAGCCATTTTGCTCTGATCCCCCCCTTTCGGGGAGCTCCCTGAAGGACGTTTTAGTCCACAATTGGTCTCTGGCCTCCTTTATGTTTACCCATCTCTACCCCGATCCTGAAATTTCTTCAGAAAGCCAAATGGTTGAAGAGCACTGTGATCCTCATTGCCCCCATCAAATTTGGTTCCCCTTCCTCTGGTCTCACCTCAGATATCTTCCATGGATACTGGAATCCAAACAGGACCTCCTAACTCACATCACACTAGGACTCCACCCGGATCTCCCCACACTCAAGTTAACAGCTTGGTTTCTTTGGTTCCCATGATTGCGAGCAGATCCAGGTTTTCCTCGCCTGTCAAGGCTATCATTCTAGCTTTCCAAAAAGCATTCACCAAGAAAGTATATAAAAGCAAGTGGAGAAGATTCTCTATATGGGCTGCTAATCACCACATTGATCCTCACTCGGTGCCTGTTTCTTCAATCCTTTCTTTTCTTGAGTCTTTATTTAAAAAGGTTCTAGTTCCGCAACTATTAAGCTCCAGTTAGCTGCCATATCCAATATTCATTCAGGATTATCTTCTGGAACTATGGCTTCAGCCAGGTTATGTAAGGCCTTTATAAAAGGTGTTTTTTCTTCTCAGACCTCCAATCAAGGACCTTACACCTCCATTGGATCTCACTGTAATCCTGCAAGGTTAGACTCAAAAACCTTTTGAACCGGCCAGTGATTGTGACTTGAAATATTTATTCTGGAAGTCAGCTTTTCTCATAGCCATTACTTCAGCAAAAAGGATTTCTGAATTGCAGGCACTTTCGTCTAAGCCTCCTTATGTTATTTTTCACAAGGACAGAGTTTCCCTCCATACTAATCTATTGTTCATGCCAAAAGTGGCCACAGAATCTAACATAAATCAGTGCATTCAATTACTAGTGTTCTTTCCTAACTATTCTAGCAAATGAGAATATATGTTGCATTCCTTGGATGTTCATAGTTACATTTCTACAGTCATAGAACAAAACAGTTCAGAAAATCTGATCAGTTATTTGTCTCTTTCTCGCGTAACTATAAGGGTGGAGCAGTTTCTAAAGTGACATTAGCAAAATGGATAACCCGTTGTGTATCATTTATGAGAAAAATGGTTTGCAGGTGTCTAGTCTTCCAAAAGCCCATTCAACAAGATCCATAGCTGCATCAGCGGCCTTTTCATCTAGAATTCCTATTGATGACATTTGTGCTGCAGCTACCTAGTCTAAGTCTCATACCTTTGTAACCCATTATAAATTGGACATTATCTCCAGGAGCAGGGCATCCTTTGGCTTGACGGTGTTCTGGTATATCCTTCCTTGAGGCTTCCCAAGAAATCCTGTAGCTGGGGACTCTGACCCATCAGTGAAGCAGAATAAGAAGGACACCATCAGATTTATTATTTATGTACTTACCATAACTTGGTATTTGTGTTGTCCATTCTCATTCTGCTTCACCTTCCCATCCTCCATCCATCCCCCCTCCAAAAAAAGTTTTGTTCTGAAGGCTCTGGAAAGGACTTTGTTTGTTCCAGATTGAGCCCTTGATCCCTTTTTCCTTCTTCCTGTGTGGGGGGAGCTCAATCTGAGGAGGTTGAGCTAAGGGCAGAGGATTATGGGTAAGGGAGGAGCTTGAGCCCGGAAGCTAAGTCTGGTAAAAAGGTAGCCAAGTCAGATCTGAGGGGTCGGATTCAAACTCATCAGTGAACCAGAATGAGATTGGACAACACAGATACCAAGTCATGGTAAGTACATAACTAATAATTTTATATGCTATACTAATTATTCCTTTTTTAACAGCAGCTTCTGTTCTAGATTCTACTAAAAACTCTACCAGTGCTGTTTTTTTTTTCTTTTAGGGCCCCCCATTTCTTTCTCTTTGCCTATACCCCAATATCAATCCTTGATAAGGAAGTCGATCTCTAACCTGCAGTCCAAATAAATTCTTGGCATCTTCCCATTCTCTATTTATTTTCTTCGAATACCTTGGTTTCTTTTCTGATTTTCTCCAATAAATTCCAGACCCCTCTTGCCTATTGTCTGTATTCCTAATTGCAGTCATCTCTAGTGGCAGAATCTCCTTTTGCCATTCCCGTGTTGACTTAGTTCTTAGAATACTTTCTGCTACTTTATGAATATAATATTTTGTATGATTGTTATTCTCCTTAAAGGTCTGCAACCAAACTCAGTCTTTACTTGTTTCTTGAGCTTCCCCCATGTTTTTATCATCATCCCTTTCCACTTTGAATTATAGGTTTCTGCTTCTGCTACGTATAGGAGCATTAACTGTGTAAAGTTGGTGGCCATTTGTGGGTGAAAAAATACTGTCTTACATGGAATGGAATTAGAACAGGCTTTACTAGTGAAGCCTTCGTAACACCAAGGGACAATGATGATGATTTCCATGTTATTTCAAAGTTTTTTTCCCTTATTATATTGGGTCCAGTCTAGCCTCTTGTCTCTGACTCATGATGCCAGTGAAAGAAAGTGAGCAAGAACAGGAACTAGGTCTTCGTCTTCAGTTTCCTTTTCCCCCCATTACCAAATGGAACTCCACTGTTGTTGCATTGGTGTTTAGTGATCTTTCTTTGCTTCCTTGCAGAGATTTTATTGCTCCAGATTTGTTTCTGAATGTGTACTTTCATTGTTGGTTGGCGATGGTTTACTTTAAGTCTTGTTGGTAAAAGGTAGCACCAGAAGATGGATGTTCTCCTTGGCTGTATTTTTAGTGTGTGATCACCCCCCCCCTCAAAAAAAGCTTTTATGTCAGAAATATAATATGATGCATTATATTGCTGAACAAATATGCTCTTTGGTGAGGTCAGTATAACAATAAATTATAATATGTACCTCTTTTCATTGCTGATCAGAAAATTCATCAGTTGCTAGTCTGTGTGAATGGATGGGCAATCATAAAAACATACTGGGTCTCGTCACTCAAACCCGTAATTGAAAGGGGTTGAAACTAGGTATAAATTAGTCATGTCAACGTGTACCTGCAATTGGGATATTGTGGCTAGGTTACTAATGGTCCTCTAGATCAACAGCCTAATATTTACCTATGAACCAATAAGACTTTTGATAGTGCAGCCCAAGCTTTCCTTTGAACTGTATGGCTTGCATGAATACAGTCTGTCCATTTCAAAGTCAGGACTGGTTACTGCAGGCAGCAGTCATCCAAACCTATTACTTCCCTTATATCTATAATCTAACATGATTCTATGTCCTTCTGATGCTCATTTCCTGCAGATTGATCAGCAGCATTGGGGCATGTCCAATCTTGCAATTCTTGATTAAAAATAAAAATCCATTTTTTCCCAGATAAATGCATGTTTGTTTTCATTTTGGTCTAGATATTGTACTGTAGTGTCAGTTTAGTAGTTTTATTAAATAATAGATGCACTTTTATTTTTGTATTAGTTAAAGTTCCTTCTCCTTTTTCCCACTTGTATGATGTTGGGATTTAGGTTTTTGTCTTCATTTATTAGGTTGTTTATTAGTATGGAGAAAGAAAGGGTAGACTAGAGTAGTGTGGCAAGTATGTCCGCAGGATTCCTCTCAAAGGATGCACACTAACTTGTGTTATAAGCCTAGTAGTTGAACACTCGGACTCCTTGTGTGACTTCTATCACAAATTGAGCTCCAGGACACTCCAGAAGTGTCACAACATCTAAAGGGCTTCTTTCTTGTGAAATCCAGCCCAGCAAGGGGAAAAGAAAGAATCAGACAAGGCAGCCAGAGATTTGAATATACTTTACTCCCCAAGTTCCTCCTGCTAAAATTAACCAGTTATGATTCAGAGCAGGATTTGTCCTCAGTAGTTTCCCATTTGGAGGTCATGGTCCTGTGGGAACCCACTGACAGGAGAGGCAAGTAGCTTCTCACCTGAACGGGAGTTTTTCACATATTTGGAGTCAATGTTTTTCTCCTCCATGTCAATCTTTCCATAGCACTTCTACTCAACTTAATTGGGACAAGATGATGAAGGTGTTTGTCAAAAACTTAAACTGAGATGATCATGTTCTTTGTCCCTTCTGTATCTAGTCTACAGAAAATTCACCAAGCACATGGTTGTTTAACTGGGTCTATGTTAAATCATTGAACATTTAAAAAAGCAAACGATGATTTAGCAAACCCATGTAAGTGAAAGCTTACAATCTCAAACACTTAGAACAACGATTTTTTTCCCAAGGGGAAAAAAAAAATCGCTGTTCCACAAAAAAAAAAAAAATAAAACATTACATAAAGTGTGTGTGGGGGGGTTTGTCCCCCACACCCCCCCCCCTACTTAAATATACCAACTCTGAGATCACACTACAGTGACAAAAACAGCAAAGTAATGGAAGCGGTCAGGGAAAGAATTTGCTTATATGCCGTTTCACTATTTTCCCTTTTCGTGCTTTCGAGTTCGATCAAGAAAGAATGCATCTTTGATCATTTAATGGGAACCCGTTTAGCTGTCTTTGACTTGCACAACCATATCATAGAAGCAGCCTCCACCTTCAAATGCATAGGATTATGGTTTGATGAATGGCTAAACATCTATTTCCACACTGAGAGCAAAAATAAACTCCCATCTCTTATGGGCCATTGGCAAAGGACTTTTCATTTCTCATTTAAAATATGGACTACCCATTTTAACATCTGTCTTCAATAAAAACACCTCCACACTTCAGTCTTCAACAGCATCTGCCAATTCATTTCAAATTCACCCCTCTGTCACCATCAGTGTATTATCCTAGAAAAAGCCAAATAGCTGCCCATCAAACTAACCTACTCTTATATTCTCAACTCCATCCATTTACCCCTCCTGCAGCTAAATTCATGAAAAAAACTCATATGACCTTAAAACACTACTCACACCAACTCTCTCTATCCTTGGAACCAGACTACACATGTATTTTCCTTTCAGGCACCTGCATTTTGGCAAACTCTCCCTATTGACCTAAAGGAAATCAGCACTTATTTCAAGTTCAGACTGCAATTCAAAAATCACCTCTTCACCCAAGCCAAATGCTCCTGCCTCAACACAGTGTATATTACCTCACACACTTTCTCCTGTCCACTTCTCTTCTCACAGAATTACTGAAGGTTGATCCATTTCAAAACTAATATAAGTAGTGCACATTACACTCTGCTTGCTTTCTTAGGTACACATGGAGTTTTTCTAGCTACTATGTTATTGCTTACATTCCTACCTTTTTATTTTCACCCAGGCTGAGCCTGAAATTAGTCAGTCCTGATCAGTGTACTACACTGGTAAACAAAGATTAATGCAGTGATGCTAGAGAGGGCCTGTGGCCTCTCTTGTCTACTGATATTTTCTGGGTCTTGCTTGTGCACCAACTGTCCTGGAACCAACAGTTTTCCCACAGACTTTGATACTGACATCAGTGAAGCCCTTTCCTTTGATGTTGATGTCCCCATCTGTACTGGTAGAGAGTAACTAGTCTCCAGATCATTGATTTCCATAGTTTTGTATCAACCTCAGCTCCATTCTCAGTCATCCTTCTCTGTATTTGAGCCCTGGGCACTAAGGCTTTCCTTGGTGCTAATGTCAGTGTCGGTGCTTTGACCTAGCCACCTCCAAGTCAGTGTTGACTTACTGGGCCTTGGCTGGGAGGCCAGTGTCATCTGTACAAACTGTCTGATTGTCTTCAGTTAAGGGACAGGAGATCATACATATTCATCCTCTCATGTTGATTGACCCAAAGGAGTCTGCATGCTCTTCAGCTCCCATCCTAAGGTGCCCCTAGATTGGATGTCTTGATACTTTCATGTTTGTCTCACTGGGACAGATGGAATGAAAACCATTGTCTGTCCTAAATATCAAGATCAGAGACCTTTCCTAGTCTTCTCAGAGTGCCGCAAGGAAGACAAAATTTAAAAGGAGGGATTTGGACTCCCTAATGGAGCCCTCCACCCTGGATACAAATATGGACAAAGGGGAGCTTCCCCCAGTCTCCTCTGATGACCCCAAGTTTGGAAAATAAAGTTGATTCAGCAGATGGGCTTATGGCCAGTCAACCCTATCCCCCCTTTACAAGAGGTCTTACAAGAGGGTTCCTGTTCTATTCCACCTGTTTCTTCTGTGATCCCTTCTGTTGCCAAAAAAGCAGATATGGCATGGTGAGGACTGGACATAGTGGAACCTATCTTTTGGAGATGGGATGAGATTCCTCCAGCCCCTCCGAAACAGAGAGGCTTTGGAGTATGGCTCCTTTGGGTGTCTCCATGGCCATGGTGGCTACCTTTTAGAAAGGGCACTAAGATGTGTCCTGTGATACATCTCAAGATAAGAATTCATGGGCTATGGATTAATTTTAGATGCACCTTTATGCTTCAGGTGCATTCTCCATTCACGCTTTGCCTTACCTAACTTACAAATGCATTTTTCATCATGATAATGCAGACTTACACTAGAAACACTGAAAAATTGCCTCTCAATGATCTCAGGAGGGAGGCTGGAATCACAGGTGGTAACAGTGCTGACTATATCACTGCTCTGTCCATGAGACAGATTCATAATGTGACATATGGAGCAGCACAGGTGGTTGAGTCTTGCATAATGATAATGTTATCATTCCTGCTGCAAACACACTAATTTTATTGACATATCCTTCACTGATACCTTATATGGTGGGTTCTTCTTATTTACACCTAAGTAAAGGTCAAGTCACAGAAGAGTGAGCTGGAGGATATGGTGCTGGTCTTTCTGGCTGTTGAGTTCGCCACTCCTCAAAAACCAAAGGAGTGCACAGAGCTTAAGGTCCAGAAAAGCTCAGCAGCAATTATTCAAGGAGCATTTAGACAAATTCCTACAATGGCTTTTCTGATTGGAAATTATCCCAAAGGCAGCAGGGGTCTGCAAAACTAGGGCTTCCTTAGCCCTCTCTCTCTCTTCTGGGAGTCGACCATAGAATCCATGAGAATTTGTCTCAGTGCCCCCTCCCTGTCCATATTCAGTTGTGATGGGCCATATAGATGGATGAGAGAGCATATGCAGGGGTTACTGGATTCACTTCATTTGTCTCTAAAGACTTCATCCCATTCCCTTTCCTAATTTTCCACTGTATCAGAAGACAATGACCAAAGGTTTGCAAACCTCTTACATACGAGCCATGCAAGAACTTTCCCCAGACTAGAAGTGACCCAGGGTTTATTCAGTTTTCTTTTTGGTATTGAAAATGATGAAGAACCTCAGTCTTATTATAGATTTAAGCACCCTAAACCAAAATATACCAAAAACTAAATTCTAGATGGTCATAGTGCAGGTGATCTTTCTATGTTCCTCCAGGACACCTATTTTCACATTAAAATAGCCATGGCAATCAGGAAATTCCTGTGCTTCTAGATGTGAGCTAGGTATCTATCCAAAGCCTTTAGTCTTCTCACCACAGGTCCTATTGTATTTGCTAAATGTATGGCATCAGTGGCAATTCACGTAAGACTGCTGCGTGGGTAGGTCAGGAACATTTCCCAACTTGAACAACTGGCTCCTAGCTGCCTTCACTAAGGAGTCATTGATTTGAGCATGGAACTACTAACTGCATCTGTTGCTGTCCTTAGACATATCAGTGTACACTGCAAAGCTCCAGTTGTAGCCATTGCAAGCCAAAATGTTCATTGGCTGTCACCCGAATGTAGTAACCAAACCAGCATGTTATTTGTTGCACACAATCTACTCACTACAGTCTTCCAGTACTTGTGGTAGCCTTATGCCTCAAGGTGTTGATGGTGCTGCTGATTTCAGTGTCTGTTTATCTAGTTCCAATTGCCAGACACCATATGCAAGTTCTTTAGTAGACCTCAAGAGTACAGTTGTACCAAATGTCTGATCTGATGTCTCAACAAATTAATCTTTCTTAGGCATTGTCAGCACATTCACTTGTAGCTATGCACATACAAACTATTTTGGGGCCCTTCCTTTTCCCCTCTCCATCCATTGCTACAGTCGCTAGAGATGGATTGACCATGGGGGTGGGAAGGCATTTAGTGTAGAAGGTCCAGTGGACTAGGACAGATCGAGGCCTCCTTCCACGTCAGTGTCCTGGATATAGAGGTCCTACTTTAATCGAGTCTTTTTTGCAATATACTTCCCAGGGTACATTTGCTATCCTCAACAACGACACAATGTTGGCACAAGATATAACCAAGAAGCGTGAACCCTTTCATAATCTCATATTTTGAGCAGAAGTGACCATATGGGAATGGGCGATGTCATATCACTTTTTTCTTGTAGCAATATACATCCAAAAATAGCCCAGTTCTCTTGCAGATAGGCTCAATTAATGCCTGTTTATGCATCACAAGTGACCTCTAACTCAATTGATGGTGAAGATGTTACTTTGTCATACTGTCATTGAAGGCAAACCATGTTGCAACTTGTTTGCATCCCCAACTGACACCAAGTGCACCTGCTGTTATCCTAATCTCTCCACAGAGACAGGGGACTACTAAGATGGTGCACACTGTTCAACAGGATGATTTCAGCTCTCCCAGTGAGAAAACAGAAACTGAGGAAAAAGGGCCATTGAAACTGTCAGTTTGGGTAAAATTCAGTCACTGGCTAATTACACTGTCTGGCTGCAAGCAGACAAGAAATTTGGAAAACCTGAGAGAAAATCATCTAGAACAGAGGATGAGAAAACTCTGGCTGGGAAGAATCCTGCAACTGTTCAACAAAAAACAGTTCAAGTTTCAGCTTTGGTATAAGAAATTGCTTCCAGTAATTTAGATGGAAAAATCAAATTTACTCTGATGTAATTCAAATAGAATATATCAACTTAAATAATTAAAAGACTGAAAAATAGAAGATGCTTTAACTAGCTATTCAGATGAACTCAAAACTTCAAAATCAGAGGATGAAATGAAGAAAAGGCTTGCTTAGTATGAGGTGTCTCAAAAAGAGCTGTTTATAAAAAGGGTCTATGTTACATAGTTGAACAAGCAGAATATTGACTAACCTTTAATCGACACGTGTCGAAGCTGCATGTCATCGAACAGCCAAATCATCGATTTCTTTCCAAGGGAAAGAAATCAATAGGCCAACCATGCACACCACATAAAAGCGCACTATAAAATGAGGGGCTTTGCCCCTACACCCCTCCAATGTGAGGGGCTGTTCCCTCCACACCCCCCTAACTAAATATACTAAATCCAAGATCGCACTACAGTTGGGAAAAGGGCAGATTTAAAAGAACGGCCAACCGATTCCTTTCCCTTGGAAAGAAATCGATGATTTGGCCATTCGCTGAAATGCAGCTTCAACACGTGTGTCGATTAAAGGTTAGTCGAAATTCTGCTTGTTCGAGTATGTAATATAGACCCTCTAAAAATACAGTTAGAAGACATGTGCAGGGAAAACAAAAATATTTTTTTGCTGAACCAGAAAAATTGGAAAGAACAGACTATATTAGTTTTTATAAAAGTGTATACTGGTGTTCCACAGCAAGATGTGTTAATTGAAAAGGCACATTGAGCGAATGCTCCAAACCTGGTGGGGAAAAAGCAGCCAAGAGCTATAATAGTAAAGATGCAATCATCCAGCAGAAAGAGTTGATCTTGACAAAAGTATGACAGAAAGGAAAGATATTAAAAATTGGAGACAATGGACCATTTGTGGAAAATGATTATTCACTGTACACCAGGCAGAGGATCAAGTTTATCCCAGTAATCAGGGAATGTTGAGATGCAGGTGTGGCATTCCAGCTTGTGTAGCCAGCTGTTTTCAGAATGTTTTTTTCCTGGAGGATCAGTTATTATTGATGCAGGACAAACTAAGGAGCAGATTAAATGAGCTAGCAAGCAGGAGGAGAGTGTTTTTCTTCTGACAGTAACAAAGCCCATAAAATCTTGCCACTGAAACGTTGTGCATTGTTCCAAAAGAAAATGCATGAGGGACAGAAAAAAAATCACAGGATATGACTAAAAGGATCAGGACTACCTTGGACTTGAACTCGAGACTGGTTTTGGGAGATAGAGATCAGGAAGACCAGCAACAATGAAATTCATGAATAGATGACAGAATGAAAAGTATCAATCCCAATGGATATAGAATAGAATGAACTATGGCATAAAGGGTTTTTTTTTGTATTTTATATATTGTAAAACAATTATGCATAGTATGCAGTCTATGGTATTTTAAATGTGAGGTGGAAAATCTTATCAGTGACTGCTGTACAAGTGAAAGTTGTTAAAGCAAATACTTTTTTAGTTTTAAGATGTATATTTTTTATACTTTAACATGATAAAGTCTGATCAGAAGCAATTTGAAGTTACTATAATGTAATCTTTGGCTGCTCTGAGGAGGTGTAAAACTGTTTTGATATATATATGTAGACTTAAGCTAGTAATTTCTCCCTGTTTTACAACGGTTGATGTCTAGATTAATTTCATTGGCTTAATTTGTAGTTAGTGTTTCTTTGAAGCAAAATAGGCTTGAATAATGAGACAAAATTATGAAAAGTATGAAAGGTGCTAGCTTTTTTCCATCTGCAAAGTTATTACATTTTTGCTAAGAAAATGTTCTCATGGAGACAAGAAATTTGCAGGCACAGTTATTCAGGGGAGGTCAGTACATTGTTTTATAAGTAAAATTTATAAAGATTCTTTTATGCATCTGCAAAGTTTTTTTTTCTCACTGCTGCCTGGTTTTACTTAGAGATGAGCTGTCTGCAGATGCAAGCAATTAATATTATGACTTCTGAACATTAGCAGTTGAGTGAAGAAAAAGTTTGAAACTGTGGTAAGTGAATAAGTGGTAGTAGCCTCCGCAGCAGTCTTAGGTTCATAGGTAGGTACTAGGCTATCTGCCCGAAGGCATTTATAAGCCTAGCTGGAATGTGTTGGCTTTCGCCGCCCCCTTAGATTAGTTCCCTGTGCATCTGTCCAGCAGAGCCATTGAAGTGATCCCTGGGGTAAACTTTCTGTTTCCCATCCATTCGTCAAGGTTTCTCTTGAAGGGGGTTAGCGAGGAGCTTTGCCTAATGTAGATTGGAATCTTGTTCCAGAGCATGGGAAGTCTCTGGGACAGGAATCTATCCCTCCAGCACATCCTATTTATTGTTGTGGTGAAGTTTAGATCCCTGGAGCGTGTGGCTCGAGGGGATATGGTTTTCTTTAGTTGGAGCATGTCCATCAATTCTGGGTTGGACATGGCCTTGTATGTCAGGCAGAGATCACCTCTGAGTAGGCAGTATGCAACCGAGTACAGCTGGAGTTTCTTCAGTCGAGCTGCATAAGGCATCTGCTTGAGGCCAGTGATCCTCTTGGTGAGGTACTTCTGTGGTCTTTCCAGTTGTTGCAGATGTCTTCTAAGGTACCATCTCAAATGGGATTTAGCTCGAGGCCATTGTTTTGACACCAGGTATCTGTCTCAGTGAGACCCTTTTGGAGGATGTGTGTCAGCTGGAGAGTCAATTATAGCCCCTAGTTTGCAGTCGTCTGCGAATTTGGTCAGCCATAGTCCTCCTGTGCTTGCCTGTACCTCTGAGAAGTATATGCTGAACAGGAGGGGATCCTAGGACTGAGCCCTGGGGAATGCCACTTGTAACCGGTTTAGAGTAAGACCTAGCTCCTGCAACTCTTACCATGTGGGTTCTGTCCGTGAGCCAGTTGGCAACCCATCTCATGAAGTAGGGGTTTATGCTCAGGCTGGTGAGCTTGTCTATAATAACTGAGTGGGGAATGGTGTCAAAGACCTTTGCGAGGTCTAGGTAGGCTGTGTGGACCACCTTGCCCTTGTCTGTAGCCTTGGTAACTGTCTCAAAGAAGTCCACCAGATTTAGGAGGCATGATCTGCCCTTAACAAAGCCGAACTGGGTAGGGTCCATTGTTTGGAGGTTCCCAATGCCTCTGTTAATGAGATCCATGATGATGCACTCCATAGCTTTGCAGACCAAGCTAGTCAGGCTTATAGGGTGATAGTTCCCAGGGTCCGTTGTGGCTCCACCTTTGTGGAGCAGAATAACAGTTGCTGTGCACCACTCTGTGGGCACATAGCCTGTGGAGAGGTTGAGTTTAAACAGTGTGTTTAGGTGAGGGGTTAGTTCATCTTTGAGCTTGTGTAGGATGCAGCCTGGGACACCATCTGGTCCCATTGATGCTGTGTTTTTGGCTTTGGAGAGAGCTGTTTTAACCTGAGTGTCTGTGATTTCAGGGGCACTACATTCTTCTGGTATAGTTATGGGCCCTTTTGTGGGTGAGAGGGAGGTGAAGTTTGCACTGAACCTGTCAGCCAGGATGTTGGCTATATCAGTCAGTTTAGTGTATTTTTTGTCATTCTGCGCTAACTCTGAGCAGATCTGAGAATTGACACTTAGATTCTTGACATAGCTAAAGAATGCCTTGTGGTTATCTTTGGAGTCCATGGCAATTTTTCTTTCGAAGTTAGCCCTGGATGATTTTATGAGGGAATGTAGTTTCTTGCTGATACTGATCAGGGATGTGTTCCCTTCTTGGGATTTTAGTCTTTTCTGTACTAGTTACCTCCTCCTATTCTATAGCTTGTTTATGGCAGGGGTCCACCAGACCGGTTTCCTGTTCTTGGAGGAGTGAGTCTTGGTTTTGTTTGGGATAGCACGATCCATGCATTCTTGTAGGTGTCTGTAGAGTGCATTAGTAAAGACTTTTGCAGCTTGGACAGTGTTATACTTTTGCATGGGGGCTTTGAAACTTCCCACTTTGGTCTTAAGTAACATGTAGTTTGCTTTTGAAAAAATTTTTCACGGTGGTTTCTTTGACCGGGGGTGGTGGCGGAATGTGGATATCCAGAGTGATTAGTTTATGGTCAGATCTAACCAACGAGGGGTTGACGTCTGGTGTGGGGGTGTTTACCAGTTGATCCAGGGTGTTTGAGTTTATAAATTCTAGGAAATGTTGGGCAAGGGAGTTTGTACTTGAGTAGTTCTCCCAGTTAATGTTTGGGTAATTGAAATCACCCAATATCAGGGTGTTTGGTAGGCCCTTTATGTTTCCCAGTGTTTCCAGGAATGCGGAGTGGGGGTCCTGGGACATGGTGATTGATCTGTAGCAAGCTATAATTTGAATAGCAGTTTTGCCCATTGTTAGTTGCACACGGATGATCTCTGAAGTATCGTGCTGTGCCACTAACCTGGAGGTGTGGGTATCCTTGATGAATATGGATACTCCCCTGCCTCTTCTATTTTTTTCCGGGTTTTGTGGCCAAAATGTATGGTATGAGTTGTAGCCTGGTAGTGCTGGGGTGCTCTTTGGAGCCTTAAACCAGGTTTCTTTTACTGCACATATATCGATTTTCTCCATACTGAGGAGTGCCTCGAGTGCATGCATTTTGAGGTTTAGACTTCTGGCATTGAGTAGCATTACCCTCAGTTTTTTGTTATTTGTGCTATTTATGGTGGTGGGTCGGTCTTTTGAGCCTTGCCTAAAAAAGGCACTATGGGGGTGGCAAGAGCCTTGGCCAGTATTCGAAAGCCTAAGGGTGACTGGTGCAAGCCGTCTCTAGTGAAGCAGCGTGGCTTGTCGAGCATGTCATCCCAGGCTGACAGACACTGGATCCCCTTTGAATGACACCAGAAGCTTAGCCAATTGTTGAAATTGATATTTTTTTCTCTACACCATGGTATCATTCTTGGTGAGGTCAGAATGCTACTCAGGGTCAGGGTCATACCAGCCTGGGCTACATGATCAGAGAGCTCCTCCATGTTTCTTTTCATGTAGTCCAGGGAGGTACGGCTCAGGTCATTCACACCAACATGGACAATGACAGAGTCATATTTGTACTTGGTCTGGAGTGACCTGAGTGCTTGTGTTATGTGGCGGATCCTGGCACCTAACTGTAACCTTCTCCTTGTTCTTAATACTTTAACCCATTTAATAGAACATTGCACAATTTAGTTTGTTTGTTTATTTATTTAAAGGTAGTCAGTGTACTTTTTCTCAGTGCTAAAAGTTGATGTTTACTGAAAGCATGCAAGCTGTTCTCATATCTGCAAGGGCATTAGAGATAAAAGAAACATATAGCTGTCAGTGTAAGTAGGAACACACAATCTAGTATTCATTTTAACATGGATAGCCTAATTTTGGATTAGCTACTGCCTGTGGATACAGGCTTTGATTGGGGAATTTGCTCCCTATCAGGAGTGGTAAACTTGTTGAAAATGTAAGTAGTTCTGTGAGTTTTTTTCAGATATAAAGGGAACACATGTTCTGAAAAAGCAGTTAATTTTTTGTTTGCATATTTTCCTTGAAAAAGTCTTGAAAATGTGACATAATTTCAAGTGGAGATGAGAAGTGTTAAGGTCTAAATTCTTAAATAAATACTTTAGTCTCTTGGCAGTTCAAAGTACAAGTCTTTTATTGAAATAGAAAGACACACGTGTGGGAAATAGTACTCAAAGTCATGTCTCCCTGAACAAAGGATTTCTCACAAAATGAAAAGAAAATCTTATCAAAGTAATAAAATTTTATGTATTAAACCACTTTTAGTATCCAATAGAAATATAACAAGACAGTACATTTCATCTATCAGACCACTACCTTATATCCAATAGGAAAGTGCCAAGTTAGTGGAAAATATATTTTATATTTGTTATCTATATTTTGTCCTGATAAGGAGTATGCTTCCATTGTACTATATGGCTGACAAGAAACGGTGCATCGGGCTAGGGGAAATCAAAACTTAAGGAGCTTCTTCACAGTACTTTTACATGACGTCAGGATACTTTTACAATCATGTGCACTAACGTGCTAACACAAACATGCAATTAGCTATTTGTGGCGTCCCACAGGGTTCTGTCCTGGGACCACTCTTGTTCAGTATATACTTTTCCAAGGTACAGGCAAACGTGGGAGGACTATGGCTCACCAAGTTCGCAGACGACTGCAAACTGGGCACCATAATCAACTCTCCAGCTGACACAAACATCCTTCAAAAAGGTCTCACAGAGACAGATAACTGGTGCCAGCGCCATGGTTTAAAGCTAATTGCCAAAAAATGTATAGTCATACCCTTTGGCAAAAACAATGTGCCCACAAATTACCACATAGGCGGAAACCCATTAAGTACAGAGAAAGTTATTAGGGACCTGGGGACCCAAGTTGATAGCAATCTCTCCTTTGAAAACCACATTGCCAAAGTGGTTCGAAAGACCTTCTACATAGCCCACCTCATCACGAAGGGTTTCACATCTAGATCAAGAGAGGTAATCGTGCCCCTTTATTCATCCCTCATCAGGCCCATCATAGAATACAATGCCCCTTTTGGGATGTACCTTACCCGACACCTGCAGCAATTAGAAAGACCCCAAAAGTATCTCACCAAGAGGATCAAGGGTCTCAAACTCCAGCTCTACTCAGTTGCATACCGCCTACTTCGAGGCGATCTATGCCTGTCATACAAAGCTATGTCAAATCCAAAATTAATGGACATGCTCCACCTCAGTAAATCTAAATCCCTTAGAGCCACACGCTCGAGGGACTTGAACCTCAGCACAGAAATAAATAGAACTTGCTGGAGGGACAGGTTCATAACCCAGAGGCTCCCTTCGCTCTGGAATAGAATTCCAGTTCATGTGAGGCAGAGCACCTCACTGAATCTCTTCAAGAAGAATCTCAACAGGTGGATGGGGGATCGTAGGTTTGTCCCAGGGATTACTCCCGTGTCACTATTAGACAGAGGCACAGTAAACTAAACCTTAAAAAGGGCACAGTATACTCAAATCAAGGGGTGGCGTAAGCCATACAGAATCGGGCTAGGCTTATAATTGCCCCAGGGCAGATAGCCTAGTATGAACCTATGAACCTATAGCTCTCCCCTTTATGCTGAGAATGCATCACACTAGAAACTACCTTTCAAAGGCCAAAGATAGTTTCATACATTTTACCAAAAACTGCAAAAAATGTTTTTCATCTTTATTTTCCACAAAACTTCCATCAATACATTTGGTAAATGGCATATTTTCAAAAATATTAACTTGTACATTTTGTAATGCAATAGAAGATCAAGATGTAATAAACTTAGTTATTAAAACTTTGCATAAAAATAAAAGCAAAAATAGAATTATAATAACAATAGCAATAAGCATGATAAATTTTAAAATACCACAACCCCATTCAGAAAATAAGGTAGTGAGCCATGCCCACTGTGAACTGTCTGCCTCCTTGGTATTGGACAGCTCAGCTACTTTTTGGATGTTTTCCAAGTGACTATGTATGGCATGCTCATTATCGAGAATAAATGTACAGCATTCCTTGTGCATGAGTGCGCATGGTATCCCCTTTTGATGCAAGCACAAAGTCAAGTGCCATTTGGTTCAGCAGCACCACAGCACGCATAGCACTCAACTCCATAGTGATTAAATTCATAGATTCTAATGTCCCATTGCTGAGTACTTCTAACAACTTAGATCACTTTTGTAGCTTCCATATTGCTTTTGGAGCTCAATAAGCAGGAAGTATACTAGTCCCAGAAATAAGATCATTACCAAGGTCCATATGAGAAAGTCCTTTAAAATTAGCTTTTTCTAAATCATGGTTGTAGATCCAAGATGCTTCAGTTTTACCAATCGGATTTTTCACAGTCTGAGTCTCTCGGGCATTATGAATTTTCCCACTAGGTAAAGTGGTGGTATGCTGTATAGCTGGAACTACATAACCAATAAAACAACTGCTGCCCTAATTTTCTGGTAGCCACTTGTAGGCTCTTTTTCCACAAATAAAATACCCCTCACCCAGAGTTATTTGGGGGGTTGCATTGTTAATATTGATCACTGTCTGGAATAAAATACTGAATCCCGAAATTTTACTTATGACTATTTTTTCTATTTTTGATGCATTCACAAATGTTCAGTCCTGCTTAAGTACAGTACCATTTTTGAGATTATAGGGTTGGGGACAATTTTGCCAATCACTAAGGTTAGACAAAAGCTCATCTAATTGTCTCCTAGTCAAATTCCTTCATATTTATCCTTTATAAGTTTGTTTATCCTTTATATTCAGGAGTCCATATAAATTGTGACACACTTACCCTTAGCTAGTTTACAAACCTCTGTAATAGCCACTAACTCTCCCACTTGAGCTGATACACTGCCCTGCAACTGTCCAGTTAATAAAATAGAGACTTTGGTACACACAGAAAAGGCAGCTGTTAACTGTCCATCTTCTCTTCATATGAATGATCCATCAATGAAGAGAATTAGGTCAGGGCTCTCTGGTGGTGTATCCCACAAATCTGGTCTAGGAGGAAGCACATTGTTAACAACAAAAACACAATCATGTAGTTCTCCCTTATCAGCCTTTGGAATGAGAGAGGCAGGGTTTAAGGGAGGAGACCTAATAATTTGCAAGGAAGGGTTATTAAGCAATGCTAGTTTGTACTTAGAAAGCCTACAGGCAGATAAGTATTGCATCTTGGTTTTCAGTAACAAAGCCTCAACAGAATGTGGTACTGCAACAAAGGTATTATGACCCAGAGTGAGGGCTGCTGTCATGTGCACCAGGTGGGCAGCTGCTGCTACCACTCTGAGACAAGGGGAAAGGGCAGCTGGTACTGGATCAAGATTTAGTAAGCAACTAGTCAATAACTATCATTTCTTCTTTGAGTTAATCTCAGTGCTACCTTATTGCCTTCACAACAGAAAAGGTGAAATACCTTAGAGTACTCTGGCAATCCTAGGGCTGGTGGATTTGAAAGAAGAGACTTTAACTGAACAAAAGCTTGATCATGACTCTGTTGCTAGGGAAGCAGTTTAGGAGTGTCTTTTTTAAGTAATTCTAACAAAGGCTTTATTACTTCAGCATAATTAGAGATCCACTGCTGACAGTAGCCTGCTAGCCCAAGAAATCCTTTGAGTTGTTTTCAGTGTTGTTGGTCTAGATGCAGTCTGAATGGCAGTGATACGGGAGAGTAGAATACGTCATACATTTTTAGAGATTAAATGTCCCAAATACTGAATTTGATGTTGCCAAAGTTGAAGCTTAGATTGATTTACCTTAAATCCTAACTTAGCCAATTTAGTCAGAAGAAAAATAGTGTCAGTCTGACAGTCAGATAAAGAATTAGAAGCTACAAGAAAATCATCCACATACTGCACTAAAGTGGATTTGCAAGGCAGCTATATTTTGTCTACTTGTTTCATTTCTCTGGAAAAAAATGTGGGTGATTTGACATATCCCTGGGTCAAGTGAGTCCAAGTATATTGCTGCCCCCTATAGGTAAATGTGAATAGATATATTGACTGTCTGGATGGATCAGAATAGAAACGAACACTGAGGAGATAGCAATAACAGAAAAGGTTGTAGCCAAAGTAGGAATAGGACTACATATAGTTGCTGGGTTGGGAACAACAGGGAAACCTGGTATTACTACAGCGTTTACAGCTCTTAAGTCCTGCACAAATCTATAAGTGTCTCTGCCTGGTTTCTTTACAGGGAAGATAGGTGTGGTACAAGGACTTCTTCTAGGTACAATGATACCCTGCTGTAACAATGCCAAAATGACAGGCTCAATTCCAGCCTTTGCCTTCGGAGAAAGTGAATACTGTGCCACCATAGGTAAGGGTTCATTTGGTTTTAATGTAATTTGAATTGGGGTGGCATCCTTAATAAGACCAACTTAATTTTCATGTGTTGTCCATACCTGTTTGGAAACTGAATCTAATAATGCTGTACCTGAGATTTGAGTGGGATCTACCTCAATGAAAAAGGAAAAAAGAACATCTTCATCCAATTGCTGTGGGGTAACACACATTTGCATTGTTAGGAGTTTTCAGGCACATTTAATATACTCTCGGTATACAAAATATTATGCATTGCAGTTTACAAAGGAGGTCTCACGCTAGAAGATTAAGGGGTGCATAGGGCCCCATGAGAAAGCCATACTTAGCTGTTAATGGCCCAAGTTGAATGAAAACTGAAACCATCTTGGGGGGTCTAAAGGGACCCCTGATACTCCTACCCCATGTACTAAAGTGCTAGACAAGGGAAGATTTTGGGCAGCCGATGCATTTAACATGAATCTAGTAGCCCCAGTGTCTACTAAACAAGGGACATCAGTATCTTGAACTTTGATATTGACAAAAGGGCCTTTTAACTTAACAGGTTCCAATGGAAATAGCTGAAATTCCTGTTCATGGCTGTCCTAGACAGTTTGTTGCCAGGCAGGTGGTTGCCATGCGGTAGTCCATGTAGGAAGTCGCCATTGCTGTTTGGTATCCTGTGGACCAGGAGAAGGAGTTTCAAAAGGGTTTGTAGCTTGTGGCATAGCACTACTGGCTGGAGAAAGGGCAATTATCTCTCCAATGGCCATTTTGTCCAAAGGTAAAACAGAGGTTAGAGTTTGGACCTTGAGGACCTGGAGAAGTCTGATGTAGGTTCAAAGGTGGAGGGAAGGTTGGTCACCTTTGGAAGAACCTTTGTCTAGTAAGTTCTCCTCTCCCACCTCCATTTCTGTCCCTAGATCGACGTTAAGCATTAAACTGCTGAAGCTGTATGTTTAATAGTTTCTCTTGTTGGTCTTTTTCTCACAGGTGAGGTTATCAGCTAAATATTGGACTTGCTTAACTAGCTCATGCAGCCCCAAACTTGGCCAGTTTAAACATACCTTTTTTAACTGATCATGGGTAGGGGGTAACAACCCATCCACAAAAGTGGCTGCGAGGCCACGTGCAGCTGGCCCTTCAGTGGGCTCAGGGTAGACAGAATACTCTTCAAAAGCCTCAGTCATGCAATATAGGTAAGAATCAACAGGTTCATCTTCCCATTGAATAACAGCTTTTATGGATGACCAGTTGGGCACAGGAGAGCACACTGCAGTAATCACTTGCAGCAGTCTGTTTCTGGCATTCTGAAACGCCTCTGTGACAATGTATTGGGGAATGGGGTCTGGTATCTGTGCATTATCCCAAATATGTTTAAATACGTCAGGTGGATGGAGGTTTCTAACACAGCTCTAAAATCCTCCGGTGTAGGGTTTTGCAACTGAACATGTCCTCACAGAATTGTAGCATATTTGGTAGGATTGGTATGAATGGGTGGAAGAGAATCTAGGATGGTTTGGAAGTCTACAGCAAACCAAAGATGTATCACATTAATAGTAGAAGGTGCTGTATTATCTCTGCCATGGGCTGGATTAGGAACCTGATGCAAGGGTTGCAAATGGGCAGCTGGAGAAGTCACTGTTGAACTATCTTCCTTGTCTGAGGAGGAATTATAATTATCTGTATTGGGATTAAATTTGTCAGGACCAAAATAACCTTTCCCATCTATAATTATGGAGAATTGCATGACAAAGTGTCAAGGGCTGTGTCATCTAGAAGATGGGAAAAGGATTTTTTGTTTATGCAGTTTGGGAAAACTGACATACATTAGGGAAGAATTTGTATCTCCTGTCTGTCATTAGAATGTGATGTAGCTGTGTGTTCAGCTTTTTGAGATTGTTTAGAATGAGTATTATTAGACACAGGGGAAGTAACAAGAGAGGGAAAATAATCTGACAATATCTTAGGAGAGATAGTTAAAGAGACAGCCGAAGAGGTGCCTACCTGGGCAGTTGAAGAGGTAGCTGCAGGAGAGGTATGTCCCTGAGAAGGTGGTAAAGGCTGTGGGGAAGAAGATGGAAAAGAATCTGTCTGAGCAGGAGGGGGCTTATTATAAGGTGGAGGTGGTGCTGTCGGTACTACTAAACTAAGTAAACAGTCATCTTCCGATGACTCATCATGATTAAGTTGCATTTTCTGAAGTTCTCTAAGGGGTTAAAGTCCAGAGTCTTCCTGCCCCTGACAGTCTGCATGCTGAAGGCTATAGACTGTCTTATTTGCAGCTTGTAATTGAGTTTTTATCTTTGCTGTATTATGTTTTAGACTACGGACAACAGATTCTTTTCCCCTATCTTTAGATTCTATTTGCCACACATTAAAAGCTGACCAGCAGCTAGCGGGGACTTTGCTGCATTTTCTTTAAACCTTTTTTGCAAATTTAATAAAATATCTTTATCAAAAGTTCCTGCAGGGGGAAAGGTGAGTTTGCCATAATTTTTTGTCAGTTTATGCCATTTATCTAAATACAAACAGCTATCTTTAGAACATTTAAAATACATATGCCTGGCAGGCGTCCCATGCTAGGGTTCTTTTAAAGATCCCACATTCGCTCCCATCATAAAAAAAATTTACATTGTAAATATAGAAGTGTAAAAATATCCCACACACATACTAATCCCACAGTCATGCAGAAAAAATAACACTTACCTTTGACCATCTGCAAATCTACCAAGAGAGAAAGCAAACAAAGGAAAAGGATGCAGCTGTGATCTGATTCCTCAGAAAAATGCACTTGACAGAAAACTGTCAGAGGGCCCAATAAAGTGTTTTTTCTGTCAAGCAGCTCCCAAAGTCTGAAAAAAATCCGACTTTCACAGCACAGGCTGTTATGGTCTAAATTCTTAAATAAATACTTTAGTCTCTTGACAATTTAAAGTGTAAGTCTTTTATTGAAATAGAAAAAACATATGCGGGAGACAGTACTCAGAAAGTCATGTCTCCCTGAACAAAGGATTTCTCACACAATATATAGAAAATCGTATCAAAGTAATACATTTTATCTATGAAACCACTATCATCCAATAGAAATATGACAAAACAGTGTATTTCATCTATCAGACCACTACCTTATATCCAGTAGGATAATGCCAAGTTAGTACAAAATATATTTTATATTTGTTATCTATATTTTGTCCTAATAAGGAGTACATTTCCATTCTACCATGTGGCTAAGAAGAAAGAATACCTCAGGCTAAGGAAATTGAAACTTAAGGAGCTTCTTCTCAGTACTTTTCCATGACTTCAGGATATTTTTACAGTCACGTGCAATAACCTGCTAACACACACATGCATTTAACTCTTTGCAGAAATGACTGCTTAAAAGATTAGCCTACTAAGCACTAGTGTGTGCACGTAATCCAAATTTTGGAAATACACATTGAAAAGAACTGTTGTGCCTAACAGGTGGGAGTAATGGCTTTCAGTCATATTGACTATGTAGTATCACAGAATGTAAATGGCCTTACATATATAGACAAAAAGCAGAGAGAATTGAATTAAGAAATGTAGGGTGCAAAAAGCAATGTTGCAAGAAATACGTTTGTATAAAAATGAATGAATTTGACAAAAAAACTATTTCAGGATAGCCATTCACCAAACTATGTGGGACAAAGTTGAAGGGGATTAATAATTATTGGAGGGGCTCCAGTATAGATAGAAGTGGAAAAAGGGAAATAATGTGAGATTTGTTGTAGTAAGGGTCTATTGGCAGGGAAGTGGGATTACTCTGGCATTTATTTATATTCCATCAAAAACTGCTGTTATGGGACTTAACATTTTTTGGTATGAAATAAGCTTTCAGCAGGGAATACAATTGTTGGGTCGATAATGAAATTTGATTTGCAATAGTGAGGATATATCAGGGGGTATGGGAAAATATAACAAAAGAGGGTAGATTTCTGAAGAAATATATGAGAATATGTTGTATGGAAAACTTGAATTCCATGGTAGGAAATCAGACAGAATATACATATTATTCACCAAGGTACAGTGACTGGGCTGGACTGGATAGAATTTACATTTTGCTGGAGCATGTTTATTTAATTGAAAGCTTTGACACACATCCAGTAATTGTGTATGGTCATGCACTGATAAAACTAAGATAAAGGTGCAGGGTAGTGAAGTAAAATGAAACACTGGCATTATCCTAACTACCTATTAAAAAGAAATTTAAGGAATGAATAGTGAAAGGGAATCAATAGTTATTAGAGAAGATAGAAATGTATTCAGAAGGAATAGCTAGTGAGTGGGATAAAATGAAAATGGAGTTTAAAAATAGGATAGAAATGAAAGAGAGAGTGATGGGAAAGAAGCAATAGGAATTGTGTAGAGGGGCTGACAAATGTTAAAGTATTGCAGAATAAGGGGAATCTGACAGAACAAGAAGAGGAGCAATTGCATACTACTAATGGGGAAATAATGGAGTATTTTGATAGTGTGCATGAGTTTTAAATGTTTGCTGTTAAGACGCTTCTTTTTGATAACTCCAGAGCACTAAAACCTTTAGCACAATGACTTGTGTAGGAGAAAGGAAAAAGGGTTGTTGCTAAACTTAACCTATGAAAAAAAAAATAACCAGAGATCCTATAGAGGTATTAGAAGTATTTCAGATATTTTGAAACACCTTTATTAACTTACCACTTAAAACATAGGCATACACACATTAATAAAAAAAATAACTTTTTCCATTTGCATACATTATACATGATATTTTTTTTCTTTATAATTGTCATCAGTCTTCAATACATAAAATACTCAGTTCCTGCCTTCCTATTCATTTCAGTCCTCCACTTTAACATTATGTTGCATGTCTTCTTCCCACAAATCCTACTTATTTCTATGTAATTTGATCCATTTTTTAAAGATGCCTCCTCCATTTTTTGTCTTTTTTATAATGTTCAATACTTTAAATACAGTTGATTTAGACTTTGATTTTCATTTAATAGTAGTAATAGTAATTTTTGTTTTACCAACCAACAGACACAGACTTAAAATTAATGCCTTACTTATGTCAAGCAGTTCAGATGCTGTGTCCCTGCTCAAAAGATTAATTTCCTTAGTAACAGACATTTGTTCCCTCAGTACTTATGACAGAGTAATCTGTAGGGAATTTTTTAAATCTGCCATCTCATCACACTCCCCAAAAACACATTCTCAGTTCCTTCTTTCTTCCCCAGTGCACTTCCAACATTTTCCATATACCTGAGGAAAACATCCTTAAGAGTTTGTTTGAGGTATAAAAATACCTATACAAACACTCCAAGCTAAAATTCTAAATGTTCTGGGCTTTGTTTCCTACATGGGAGCCAAACATATGTTCTCACGGATCCCTATCAGTTGATCGGGTTTTCAGAAACTTGAAATTCATATAGTTGAGACCATATGATCAAGTTTTTGAATCACAGTACAGTGAGGATCAGGAAATTTACCCTTTTCTTCACTGTAGTGGGATCTCTGATTTGGTATATATATATATATATATATATAGAATGAAGTTAATTAATAACTAATGTGACTCCAGTTTGCTTATATTTGTTCACCTCTTTACAACTTAGATCACTTTTGTAGCTTCCATATTGCTTTTGGAGCTCAATAAGCAGGAAGTATACTAGTCCCAGAAATAAGATCATTACCAAGGTCCATATGAGAAAGTCCTTTAAAATTAGCTTTTTCTAAATCATGGTTGTAGATCCAAGATGCTTCAGTTTTACCAATCGGATTTTTCACAGTCTGAGTCTCTCGGGCATTATGAATTTTCCCACTAGGTAAAGTGGTGGTATGCTGTATAGCTGGAACTACATAACCAATAAAACAACTGCTGCCCTAATTTTCTGGTAGCCACTTGTAGGCTCTTTTTCCACAAATAAAATACCCCTCACCCAGAGTTATTTGGGGGGTTGCATTGTTAATATTGATCACTGTCTGGAATAAAATACTGAATCGAAATTTTACTTATGACTATTTTTCTATTTTTGATGCATTCACAAATGTTCAGTCCTGCTTAAGTACAGTACCATTTTGAGATTATAGGGTTGGGGACAATTTTGCCAATCACTAAGGTTAGACAAAAGCTCATCTAATTGTCTCCTAGTCAAATTCCTTCATATTTATCCTTTATAAGTTTGTTTATCCTTTATATTCAGGAGTCCATATAAATTGTGACACACTTACCCTTAGCTAGTTTACAAACCTCTGTAATAGCCACTAACTCTCCCACTTGAGCTGATACACTGCCCTGCAACTGTCCAGTTAATAAAATAGAGACTTTGGTACACACAGAAAAGGCAGCTGTTAACTGTCCATCTTCTCTTCATATGAATGATCCATCAATGAAGAGAATTAGGTCAGGGCTCTCTGGTGGTGTATCCCACAAATCTGGTCTAGGAGGAAGCACATTGTTAACAACAAAAACACAATCATGTAGTTCTCCCTTATCAGCCTTTGGAATGAGAGAGGCAGGGTTTAAGGGAGGAGACCTAATAATTTGCAAGGAAGGGTTATTAAGCAATGCTAGTTTGTACTTAGAAAGCCTACAGGCAGATAAGTATTGCATCTTGGTTTTCAGTAACAAAGCCTCAACAGAATGTGGTACTGCAACAAAGGTATTATGACCCAGAGTGAGGGCTGCTGTCATGTGCACCAGGTGGGCAGCTGCTGCTACCACTCTGAGACAAGGGGAAAGGGCAGCTGGTACTGGATCAAGATTTAGTAAGCAACTAGTCAATAACTATCATTTCTTCTTTGAGTTAATCTCAGTGCTACCTTATTGCCTTCACAACAGAAAAGGTGAAATACCTTAGAGTACTCTGGCAATCCTAGGGCTGGTGGATTTGAAAGAAGAGACTTTAACTGAACAAAAGCTTGATCATGACTCTGTTGCTAGGGAAGCAGTTTAGGAGTGTCTTTTTTAAGTAATTCTAACAAAGGCTTTATTACTTCAGCATAATTAGAGATCCACTGCTGACAATAGCCTGCTAGCCCAAGAAATCCTTTGAGTTGTTTTCAGTGTTGTTGGTCTAGGTGCAGTCTGAATGGCAGTGATACGGGAGAGTAGAATACGTCATACATTTTTAGAGATTAAATGTCCCAAATACTGAATTTGATGTTGCCAAAGTTGAAGCTTAGATTGATTTACCTTAAATCCTAACTTAGCCAATTTAGTCAGAAGAAAAATAGTGTCAGTCTGACAGTCAGATAAAGAATTAGAAGCTACAAGAAAATCATCCACATACTGCACTAAAGTGGATTTGCAAGGCAGCTATATTTTGTCTACTTGTTTCATTTCTCTGGAAAAAAATGTGGGTGATTTGACATATCCCTGGGTCAAGTGAGTCCAAGTATATTGCTGCCCCTATAGGTAAATGTGAATAGATATATTGACTGTCTGGATGGATCAGAATAGAAACGAACACTGAGGAGATAGCAATAACAGAAAAGGTTGTAGCCAAAGTAGGAATAGGACTACATATAGTTGCTGGGTTGGGAACAACAGGGAAACCTGGTATTACTACAGCGTTTACAGCTCTTAAGTCCTGCACAAATCTATAAGTGTCTCTGCCTGGTTTCTTTACAGGGAAGATAGGTGTGGTACAAGGACTTCTTCTAGGTACAATGATACCCTGCTGTAACAATGCCAAAATGACAGGCTCAATTCCAGCCTTTGCCTTCGGAGAAAGTGAATACTGTGCCACCATAGGTAAGGGTTCATTTGGTTTTAATGTAATTTGAATTGGGGTGGCATCCTTAATAAGACCAACTTAATTTTCATGTGTTGTCCATACCTGTTTGGAAACTGAATCTAATAATGCTGTACCTGAGATTTGAGTGGGATCTACCTCAATGAAAAAGGAAAAAAGAACATCTTCATCCAATTGCTGTGGGGTAACACACATTTGCATTGTTAGGGAGTTTTCAGGCACATTTAATATACTCTCTCGGGTATACAAAATATTATGCATTGCAGTTTACAAAGGAGGTCTCACGCTAGAAGATTAAGGGGTGCATAGGGCCCCATGAGAAAGCCATACTTAGCTGTTAATGGCCCAAGTTGAATGAAAACTGAAACCATCTTGGGGGGTCTAAAGGGACCCCTGATACTCCTACCCCATGTACTAAAGTGCTAGACAAGGGAAGATTTTGGGCAGCCGATGCATTTAACATGAATCTAGTAGCCCCAGTGTCTACTAAACAAGGGACATCAGTATCTTGAACTTTGATATTGACAAAAGGGCCTTTTAACTTAACAGGTTCCAATGGAAATAGCTGAAATTCCTGTTCATGGCTGTCCTAGACAGTTTGTTGCCAGGCAGGTGGTTGCCATGTGGTAGTCCATGTAGGAAGTCGCCATTGCTGTTTGGTATCCTGTGGACCAGGAGAAGGAGTTTCAAAAGGGTTTGTAGCTTGTGGCATAGCACTACTGGCTGGAGAAAGGGCAATTATCTCTCCAATGGCCATTTTGTCCAAAGGTAAAACAGAGGTTAGAGTTTGGACCTTGAGGACCTGGAGAAGTCTGATGTAGGTTCAAAGGTGGAGGGAAGGTTGGTCACCTTTGGAAGAACCTTTGTCTAGTAAGTTCTCCTCTCCCACCTCCATTTCTGTCCCTAGATCGACGTTAAGCATTAAACTGCTGAAGCTGTATGTTTAATAGTTTCTCTTGTTGGTCTTTTTTCTCACAGGTGAGGTTATCAGCTAAATATTGGACTTGCTTAACTAGCTCATGCAGCCCCAAACTTGGCCAGTTTAAACATACCTTTTTTAACTGATCATGGGTAGGGGGTAACAACCCATCCACAAAAGTGGCTGTGAGGCCACGTGCAGCTGGCCCTTCAGTGGGCTCAGGGTAGACAGAATACTCTTCAAAAGCCTCAGTCATGCAATATAGGTAAGAATCAACAGGTTCATCTTCCCATTGAATAACAGCTTTTATGGATGACCAGTTGGGCACAGGAGAGCACACTGCAGTAATCACTTGCAGCAGTCTGTTTCTGGCATTCTGAAACGCCTCTGTGACAATGTATTGGGGAATGGGGTCTGGTATCTGTGCATTATCCCAAATATGTTTAAATACGTCAGGTGGATGGAGGTTTCTAACACAGCTCTAAAATCCTCCGGTGTAGGGTTTTGCAACTGAACATGTCCTCACAGAATTGTAGCATATTTGGTAGGATTGGTATGAATGGGTGGAAGAGAATCTAGGATGGTTTGGAAGTCTACAGCAAACCAAAGATGTATCACATTAATAGTAGAAGGTGCTGTATTATCTCTGCCATGGGCTGGATTAGGAACCTGATGCAAGGGTTGCAAATGGGCAGCTGGAGAAGTCACTGTTGAACTATCTTCCTTGTCTGAGGAGGAATTATAATTATCTGTATTGGGATTAAATTTGTCAGGACCAAAATAACCTTTCCCATCTATAATTATGGAGAATTGCATGACAAAGTGTCAAGGGCTGTGTCATCTAGAAGATGGGAAAAGGATTTTTTGTTTATGCAGTTTGGGAAAACTGACATACATTAGGGAAGAATTTGTATCTCCTGTCTGTCATTAGAATGTGATGTAGCTGTGTGTTCAGCTTTTTGAGATTGTTTAGAATGAGTATTATTAGACACAGGGGAAGTAACAAGAGAGGGAAAATAATCTGACAATATCTTAGGAGAGATAGTTAAAGAGACAGCCGAAGAGGTGCCTACCTGGGCAGTTGAAGAGGTAGCTGCAGGAGAGGTATGTCCCTGAGAAGGTGGTAAAGGCTGTGGGGAAGAAGATGGAAAAGAATCTGTCTGAGCAGGAGGGGGCTTATTATAAGGTGGAGGTGGTGCTGTCGGTACTACTAAACTAAGTAAACAGTCATCTTCCGATGACTCATCATGATTAAGTTGCATTTTCTGAAGTTCTCTAAGGGGTTAAAGTCCAGAGTCTTCCTGCCCCTGACAGTCTGCATGCTGAAGGCTATAGACTGTCTTATTTGCAGCTTGTAATTGAGTTTTTATCTTTGCTGTATTATGTTTTAGACTACGGACAACAGATTCTTTTCCCCTATCTTTAGATTCTATTTGCCACACATTAAAAGCTGACCAGCAGCTAGCGGGGACTTTGCTGCATTTTCTTTAAACCTTTTTTGCAAATTTAATAAAATATCTTTATCAAAAGTTCCTGCAGGGGGAAAGGTGAGTTTGCCATAATTTTTTGTCAGTTTATGCCATTTATCTAAATACAAACAGCTATCTTTAGAACATTTAAAATACATATGCCTGGCAGGCGTCCCATGCTAGGGTTCTTTTAAAGATCCCACATTCGCTCCCATCATAAAAAAAATTTACATTGTAAATATAGAAGTGTAAAAATATCCCACACACATACTAATCCCACAGTCATGCAGAAAAAATAACACTTACCTTTGACCATCTGCAAATCTACCAAGAGAGAAAGCAAACAAAGGAAAAGGATGCAGCTGTGATCTGATTCCTCAGAAAAATGCACTTGACAGAAAACTGTCAGAGGGCCCAATAAAGTGTTTTTTCTGCCGAAGCAGCTCCCAAAGTCTGAAAAAAATCCGACTTTCACAGCACAGGCTGTTATGGTCTAAATTCTTAAATAAATACTTTAGTCTCTTGACAATTTAAAGTGTAAGTCTTTTATTGAAATAGAAAAAACATATGCGGGAGACAGTACTCAGAAAGTCATGTCTCCCTGAACAAAGGATTTCTCACACAATATATAGAAAATCGTATCAAAGTAATACATTTTATCTATGAAACCACTATCATCCAATAGAAATATGACAAAACAGTGTATTTCATCTATCAGACCACTACCTTATATCCAGTAGGATAATGCCAAGTTAGTACAAAATATATTTTATATTTGTTATCTATATTTTGTCCTAATAAGGAGTACATTTCCATTCTACCATGTGGCTAAGAAGAAAGAATACCTCAGGCTAAGGAAATTGAAACTTAAGGAGCTTCTTCTCAGTACTTTTCCATGACTTCAGGATATTTTACAGTCACGTGCAATAACCTGCTAACACACACATGCATTTAACTCTTTGCAGAAATGACTGCTTAAAAGATTAGCCTACTAAGCACTAGTGTGTGCACGTAATCCAAATTTTGGAAATACACATTGAAAAGAACTGTTGTGCCTAACAGGTGGGAGTAATGGCTTTCAGTCATATTGACTATGTAGTATCACAGAATGTAAATGGCCTTACATATATAGACAAAAAGCAGAGAGAATTGAATTAAGAAATGTAGGGTGCAAAAAGCAATGTTGCAAGAAATACGTTTGTATAAAAATGAATGAATTTGACAAAAAAACTATTTCAGGATAGCCATTCACCAAACTATGTGGGACAAAGTTGAAGGGGATTAATAATTATTGGAGGGGCTCCAGTATAGATAGAAGAGGAAAAAGGGAAATAATGTGAGATTTGTTGTAGTAAGGGTCTATTGGCAGGGAAGTGGGATTACTCTGGCATTTATTTATATTCCATCAAAAACTGCTGTTATGGGACTTAACATTTTTTGGTATGAAATAAGCTTTCAGCAGGGAATACAATTGTTGGGTCGATAATGAAATTTGATTTGCAATAGTGAGGATATATCAGGGGGTATGGGAAAATATAACAAAAGAGGGTAGATTTCTGAAGAAATATATGAGAATATGTTGTATGGAAAACTTGAATTCCATGGTAGGAAATCAGACAGAATATACATATTATTCACCAAGGTACAGTGACTGGGCTGGACTGGATAGAATTTACATTTTGCTGGAGCATGTTTATTTAATTGAAAGCTTTGACACACATCCAGTAATTGTGTATGGTCATGCACTGATAAAACTAAGATAAAGGTGCAGGGTAGTGAAGTAAAATGAAACACTGGCATTATCCTAACTACCTATTAAAAAGAAATTTAAGGAATGAATAGTGAAAGGGAATCAATAGTTATTAGAGAAGATAGAAATGTATTCAGAAGGAATAGCTAGTGAGTGGGATAAAATGAAAATGGAGTTTAAAAATAGGATAGAAATGAAAGAGAGAGTGATGGGAAAGAAGCAATAGGAATTGTGTAGAGGGGCTGACAAATGTTAAAGTATTGCAGAATAAGGGGAATCTGACAGAACAAGAAGAGGAGCAATTGCATACTACTAATGGGGAAATAATGGAGTATTTTGATAGTGTGCATGAGTTTTAAATGTTTGCTGTTAAGACGCTTCTTTTTGATAACTCCAGAGCACTAAAACCTTTAGCACAATGACTTGTGTAGGAGAAAGGAAAAAGGGTTGTTGCTAAACTTAACCTATGAAAAAAAAAATAACCAGAGATCCTATAGAGGTATTAGAAGTATTTCAGATATTTTGAAACACCTTTATTAACTTACCACTTAAAACATAGGCATACACACATTAATAAAAAAAATAACTTTTTCCATTTGCATACATTATACATGATATTTTTTTTCTTTATAATTGTCATCAGTCTTCAATACATAAAATACTCAGTTCCTGCCTTCCTATTCATTTCAGTCCTCCACTTTAACATTATGTTGCATGTCTTCTTCCCACAAATCCTACTTATTTCTATGTAATTTGATCCATTTTTTAAAGATGCCTCCTCCATTTTTTGTCTTTTTTATAATGTTCAATACTTTAAATACAGTTGATTTAGACTTTGATTTTCATTTAATAGTAGTAATAGTAATTTTTGTTTTACCAACCAACAGACACAGACTTAAAATTAATGCCTTACTTATGTCAAGCAGTTCAGATGCTGTGTCCCTGCTCAAAAGATTAATTTCCTTAGTAACAGACATTTGTTCCCTCAGTACTTATGACAGAGTAATCTGTAGGGAATTTTTTAAATCTGCCATCTCATCACACTCCCCAAAAACACATTCTCAGTTCCTTCTTTCTTCCCAGTGCACTTCCAACATTTTCCATATACCTGAGGAAAACATCCTTAAGAGTTTGTTTGAGGTATAAAAATACCTATACAAACACTCCAAGCTAAAATTCTAAATGTTCTGGGCTTTGTTTCCTACATGGGAGCCAAACATATGTTCTCACGGATCCCTATCAGTTGATCGGGTTTTCAGAAACTTGAAATTCATATAGTTGAGACCATATGATCAAGTTTTTGAATCACAGTACAGTGAGGATCAGGAAATTTACCCTTTTCTTCACTGTAGTGGGATCTCTGATTTGGTATATATATATATATATATATATATATATATATATATATATATATATATATATATATAATTTGCAGGGAGTGTGGGCATGCAGGAGGGCTTCCCACCCCCGCATAAATGTAAAAAAAAAAAGTAGAGTTTTGTGGGGGTTTTTTGATGTTCAAGTTTTCAGAAACTCAATCATGTGGTCTTGTCTGTATGAATTTTGAGTTTCTGAAAACTCATAGCTCCATTCTCCCATTATTCTCTTATAAATTATTTTCCAGTTTCTGCTCCTAACCTTTTCTATCATCCCGTGATTGTTTCTTATAGATATGGTGCAATAGTTTATATGCACTAATAATTATCCCCTTATCACCAGCTTCAGTTCTAGAGTCAAGTAAAAAGTCTACCAGAGCAGGTTTTTCTCTTAGAACTCCATTTGCCTGTACTCTGATTTCAAGCCCTTGTAGGGAATGCATATTTCTGATATTTTATTAAAACATTTTATAAAGCAGTGAAATGTGAAAATCATGAAAATGCACAAAGAGAAATATTTATTGAGGACATAATTATGTCAAGGTTAGAGAAATGTGAGGCTCAAAAGTTTATAGTTAAAATAAGAGAGTAAATAAAACAGTAACATATAATCAATCAACAGAGAAGTCTCAAAGAACTGTCAGTGTTCCTGTGGAGTTTTGAAAGTTAGCAGGCAAAAACTGAAATATCTGGAAAGTTTTTTTTAACAGCATTTTAAATGGGGGCACCTACATCTTGTAAAAAAGCTGTGCTGGCTGCACCCCCCCCCCCCCAAATGGTAAAGACCCTTCAGACACATTTTCATATAGAACCGTTTCAATTTTAAAACCATGATTATAAATTGCCAAAAAATAAAAAAAAAAACAGCCTAACACACCAAAAATCCAAACTAATAACCAAAGAAATGGTGTGTATGCGATGCCACCACCATAGAAAGAACAAAATACTGGATAAAATCTCTTTAATGAAAAGGTTCTGATGAAGTTCCGATATACAATGAAATGAAAGCACTCAACCTTTTTTATTTAAGATTTTTTTATCCAGTATTTTTCTGTTTCTGTGGTGGTGGCATCACATACACACCATTTCTTTGGTTATTAGTCATGATTATGAATTAATTGTCTATGCTAGCTAAGAAAATGGCAAAGGTGCTACAGAAATATCGATCAGTGTGCTTTTGTGGAAGGGAGGAAGACATTTGACAATATCAATAGAATATTGATGATCCAGAGGGAAGCAGAATGTAAGCACATACTGCTATTCGTGGAGGATCTTGATTGAGAGAAAGCATTCAAAAGTCAGCTGGGATTTTATCAGTAGGGCAATGAAAGCATTTGCATCCCCCAGATATAACAATACGGTTAATTAAAAGGAAATATGAAGGGTCGGTTACAAGAATTAAGGTGTGTGTGTGTGGGGTTGGTACTTTAACAAGTTGTGTTTGGACAGAGGAACCAGGCAGTGATGTCCTCTTTCCCTTTTTTTTATAAGCTTTATATTTAGAGACATTGGCAAAGAAAATCAGGGACTCAAAATTTCAAGGACATATCTGGCATGCTAATTAAAATAATGCATAAGACTTATAAAACACAGTAAACAATGACTAATTAAAGTTACTAGAACTCAAGAACATAGTATAAAATTGGAAAATTGATGTGGAAAATAAATTGGCTTAAAAAAAACTAAGAAGCAACTTTATAAATGCACATACAATTAATAATCACACATCATTTGATTAAAATTACTAAAACAAATGTCACTGCAACAGATAAATTAATAGCCAATGAGTTTAACAAATATTTTATTAATACACACTTCACTCATTTTGAAAATAAATTGGTACAACATGAGACCATGGTTACAAAATAATGTTCATAAGTTAGTAATGAATGACTTGATTTAAAAATGTCATCAAAAATTAATAGGCATGGATCTGCAGGTCAATATAAAATACCAGCTATATTATTACATATGATAAATGATAAAATCTTGTCCATATCACAACTGTTTTTTTCAATACATTTTTACAATTTGGAGTAGTACAAAAAACAGGACATTATCTGATACACCCCAATTCCTAAAATTGAAAGTAAACTTTATATTAATAACTACAAACCTATTAGCCTAACTTCCATTATTGGTGAGTGAAAGAGATTGCATCAAACCACTTTTGGAAAAAAACAGTGCTAATTTAAATATTCATGAACTTGAACAGCATGAGTTTGTAAATGACAGGTCAACTTTAACTAGTTTGATTAATTTTTGTGCTCATGTTACTTTAGCCTTATTAAGAACCCAAAGTACTGTTGTTAATTGTATTTAATATATGCCAGTAAATCAGGGAGTGCCACAGAGATCTGTTTTTTGGTCCAGTACTTTTAAGTATGTTTTTGAAACAATTCAAAAGAGAAAAATATTTCTAAATTGGAAAATATGTGAATGATTGCAACATAGATTTTGTGGAGCAAAATAATCTAGATTGTAAAAGCTTGAATAGTTATATGAGGGACATTGGTAAATGGGCATAATCCTTAATAATTACATTTAGTCTAAAAAAGTGCAACATAATATACTTTAGAAATTGCTCTAAACAGAGAAGTATATGCCTGCTATAACAACCATTACAGGTAGTTAGTCAGTACAAATATTTGGGAGTTATGATAACCATTGCTTTTTCTTTAAGCACTTCTGCTAAAATGGTAAGAACTAAAGCATGAAACAAGTTGACTTTGCATTAAATTAAACTTTACTAGGGATGAAACCTGCTTAACATTTTTGTATAAATCATAGATTAGGTCTATTAGAGAACATTATGTTTTGTGCATATACTTCTGGACAATTATAAAGCTTAGAGGATGTACAGAGAAATCCACAAAAAGAATAGCATTGATAAATAATTTGAGTTAAATGGATAGATGCAGATGTTTGATTGTACATGTTGCATTCTAGATATATCAGGGAAATGAATTTTAGCTTACTAAGTATTTAATAACTCCATTTTACAGATTCTTTTAATGTGAATATCCACAATAATAATGTTGCACACAGGTATTCTAATACGAAGTTTGAAGTAAGTAAAGCTAAATCTAATATGAATTATAATTATATTTCTTAGAAAGTGGTGGTATTATGGAATAAAATGCATGTTTCTATAAGAATATCAGCAAATATTGATGCATTTAAAAAAGAAATTTGATGACTGAGTTGGAAAGAGAGTATTTCACCCTGAATGTGGGCAATCAGTGCTCCTCAATGGCCAGTGTGATTTGAGAAGTGTAACTTACTTATATTTATGGGAGCATGACAGGATGAAGTATTTAGGTGCATTGATTAAATAGGACTCTGTTATGGCAGCAAAGGGTATGTGAGAAGAGACTAAACAAAAAATGGAAAACTGGAAGATCTTGATTATAGATATGCATAGTATGATACAAGCATGGAAAGGGCTTTTAGTCCTTTTAGTTTTGTGTACAGGGCAGACATATTTTTATCAACCAGAGGGTAAGTTATAGACAATAATTATTAAAGAGATGAAGTATTTATTTGGGATAGGAAGAGTTAAGTGCGATAAGTTGATACTCCCCATAGAACAAGGAGGTTTAGGATTGCCTGACTTGAAAGGATACTTTAGAGTTATGCAATTAAGACTCATATACATAATGAAAGCAGAAGGTTATAAATCAAAGCGGAAAAGGATGATCATGAAACACACAAGAAGTTTGAGAAATAAGGACAAAATATGATTTTGGATGCAGATCTGTAAGGAAAATAATATATTCATAAAATTGCAGAATGTATTCTTAGAACTAAGTAACACAGGAATGGCAAAAGGAGATGGATGACTGCAACAAGGGATTTAGAAAATGGGCAAGACAGGCTAGAATTTAGAGGAGAAAATTAGAAAAGGAGCCAATTTATGGGGACCAAATAACTGGAGAGGAAAATGTAACAGAGTAGGATGAGGCCAAATAAAAATTTGGACTGCAGGTTAGAGACTACCTTCCTTACCAGGGATTAATATCAAGTATATAGACAAAAATAAAGTGATAGGGGAGTGCTAAGTGTAAAACCAGCTCTAATAGAGTTTTTAGTTGAGTCTCCTAACAGAAAATGCTGTTAAACAGGGAATAATTAGTGTGGCTTATAAAATATTGCATGATAACTATAAGAATCAATCAGAAGGGGTTAGAAAAGGTTGGGAAGAAAGACTTGTAGGACAGTTTACAAAGGAATAATGGAAGGATAACTGTATGGCTCGCAAAAGGAATAATGGAAGGATAACTGTATGGCTTCCAAGTATGCAACAGAGTCCAGATGTTTTAGGATTCTTGCTTGGAAGTGTTTGCTTAGGTATTTTTATATCCCAGGTAGACTTCAGAGAAATCTTCTTCAAGTAGATAGCAAATATTTTAGATGTGATGAAACAAAGAGAGGTTACTGGTAACATGTTTTTATGGGACAGTAATGAGTCAGAAAATTTAAAAAATTTCCTACATAGTACTACTCAGAAATGGGGAGGAAATGGTTGTAACGAAGGAAATGATTCTTTTGAGCTGGGACACAGGATCTGAACTATCTAGACATTAAGTTTAATTCTTTTGGCTGTCAAAAGTAATTATAGAAAATCAAAGTCAATATCTGAGCCAACTGTATTTGAAATATTACATTTTGTATAAAATATAAAAAAAATGGAAGTGGGATCTTTATAAAAGTGAAGGAGCAAATGACATATAAATAGCATTTGTTGGAACAGTACATGAAGAATAATGTCTAAAGAATGAGTGAGGTTCAAGGGAAGGCAGTAATTGAGCAATTTATGTAACATTGCACTGAATGACAGTTGTATAAAGAAAGAAAATATATATGTAATGTACAATGTATGTATATGAAAAAGTATTAATATGGTTTGTTTTGTTTACTTTTAATGTATCTGTGCCTGTGTCTTAAATTTATAATTTAATAAATGTGTTTAAAAACAAACAACAAAACATAATTCATTCCTGAGCTCCATTCACTGTCTCTGTGGAGCATGTACATACTTTCTGTGTCTGCCTTGGTTTTCTTGAAGTGCTCTGGTTTCCTTCCAACTCCTGATCACACAATGGCTGAATGGCTACTCTGATCTGTATACTGTTTTCATCCTTGCATTAAGGCCTGGTTCACAACTAAAAAAGAATAAAAGAAAATCTTGTTTATTTATCCACTTAACCAATGAATAAAAACTGGACTTTCAGCTCTCTTAAAACAAGAAATATGGGCAAAGGCAAATGCAGATACAAGCAAGGAATTTATTTTAAGCGCTTTTCGTCAGCTACAACAGCTGACTTCATCAGAAATACACTCATTACCATAAACACAATATATATATGTAAACCATTTAATTACCACTAATAAGCACGTAAAATTTAAAGGAACAGGTCAAGTTCATGGTTCATAAGACCAATAAATACAATTCCTAAGATAATAATCATAAAATGAAAATTTTAGTTTCTCCATTTCAAAATATTAAAACATAAAATCATTAATGAACAAGGATGAAAAATATATATAAAAAAAGTATATATAAAAAAGACAACATAGTTAAACCGAGACATCTGACATAAACCACCCAAAGCAGAATTTAATACCCACTTGGTAGTGTAGTTAAAGTACAAAAAATGTGGGTACATATAGAATGAAGTTAATTAATAACTAATGTGACTCCAGTTTGCTTATATTTGTTCACCTCTTTAAACTGTTAAGTTTCAACACACTGCTACTCGAACAAGAGTCATTTTGCCCAGGGAGGCTGTAAGCATTGAGTCTCACTTGCCAAAATAGCTCAAGTTCGTCAAGTTTGAGATGTCTTGGGCCTCCCCTAGGGTCGACTTTAACTTGCTCAATGGCCATAAACTTGAAGCTGTGGTTCAAGTGACAGGATATGTGTTTAGCAAGTGCATTTTCAAGTTTACACTTTTTTATGGCATATAAGTGTTCATACATCCTGTCATGCAGTCTTTTCTCAGTTTTGCCTGTATAGAACCCTAAGCAAGATGTGCATCTCGCTAGGTATGTGACAAAGGTCGAGTTGCAATTGTATTTACCCCTCAGTTTATACGTTGTTCCATTTACATGGAAACTATTAGATTCATCCACAAATTTGCAGTAATTACAGTTCAGGCATTTATACATGCCAGGGTTCCTTACCACTACCTTATCCTGCTTTTCTAATAGTGATTTAAGGTTTCTACCTTTCCTAAAGGTCACTCTAGGGCCTTTACCTATTTTCTGATGAATATCTGGGTACATCTTGAATAAATCCCAGTTTTTTTCTCAAGATAAATAAACAATGTTTACTATATGTACTAAATGTAGTAATAAAATTCGCAGATGAATTAGTGTCCAACTGACCTGTACTTTCAGTCACGTCCATATTGACATTTAAGCTGTCAATACCCTCTAAACTAACACTGGGGTCTGTAGGTGAAGCCATGTGTTTAATGCTCAAAAGTGATACATACACTTTATTGTATCTTTTGTCTTTTACCTCTTGGATAAGCATATCCAAGAGGGAGACGGGGTACCCTCTATGGAGAAACATGTTCTTCATAACTAGACACTCATCAAAGAACTCCTCATCCAAAGTGACCATCCTGGAAGCTCTCAATAATTGCCCTTTGATCACAGATCTTTTTTGGTGGAATGGGTGGCTACTGGTGTAATGTAGGAAAGTGTTGGAGTACGTATTCTTCCTAAATATCTTAGCTGTAAAAGTGTGCAAAACATAATTTTTGTTTAAACAGATATCCAAGTAGGCGATGGTGTCACAATTAAAAGTAGATGTAAATTGGAGAAAATCGGTGGTATAAAGTCGGTTAAAACTACCTGGCTGTCATCTTCATTACCATTGAACAGGATGAAAATATCATCCAAAAATCTGGTGTAAAATATAAATGTGTCCAAGAACCTATCACCCCTGAAAATGTACTCCGATTCCCAGTAAGCCATTACCAGGTTAGCTATACTCCCACCACAGGGAGACCCCATAGCGACCCCTACTTTTTGCAAGAAAAATTCATTGAGGAACATGAAATAGTTATTAGACAATACTAAATCTATAAGTACTGAAACCAACTCTATTTCCCTGATAGTTGCATTATGTTTTTTAAGCATGAAGGCTACCCATTCCAATGCTGTGTCATGAGGTATACTGGTGTACAAATCCTTCACGTCTGTGGTAAGAAAGTTGTAATTCACATTGAACTCCAGTGATCCAATTCTATTCAAAAATGACCAGGAGTCTTTACATATTTGAGACTCATTGGTGAGATATTTCTGCAGAATAGCATCTACAACTTTAGCACAAGAGTAAGTTGGTGATCCTCTACTATCCACTAAAGGTCTTAAAGGTGGATTCTCAATACTCTTGTGGATCTTAGGTATACCAAAAATACAAGGATATCTAGGAAATAAAGTCTTCATATAATTGTAAATTTTTTGGTCTATCTTCCCCTCAATGAATAAGTCTTCTATACAATCTCTAATGATGCTATAAGCTTTGTTCACCTCGGATTGGGTACTGGGACTATACGCTTCAGTATTTAGCAACTCGGTCATCCGATGTTGGTAATCAGACATACTGAATACCACCAAACCCCCACCTTTGTCTGGCTTACAAAACCTCAAGCCTTGTGAAGAAAAAAATTGTAACATCTCACGTTCATCATTACTGATGTTACTAGTATGGTTCCTACCTACCTTAGATGTATTGACATGTCTAACATCTAGTTCACAACATTTCTCAAATAATTCCAGTGCAGGATGTAAAGGAGGGTTGTATGTACTTGACACATGGAACCTATCACTGTGGTCACCATTATATACATTTCCCATTAGCACATTAAAATTAAGTTTCCTCACATAGGATTTAATGTCCAATATGGTGTCCACAATGTTCCATGGTTTAGATGGAATAAATGTCAAGCCCTTAGTAAATCAACCATATCAATACTGAATTGGGTATCACTAAAATTATACAGTTTGTAATCTCCTGCCTTATTGGAAATTATCTCGGGTGAACTAGTACAAACTTTCCCATGTTCAAATAATTCAGAATGGGAGTCACAAACACTGTGACAATTTGAAACCAAATCCAAGGTAAATAAATGACTGCTCATCCTCATTGGGGGTGGTGTTCAATGACTTCCCAAAACCTAGTCGAGTTGTTAATTCTTTTGATTGTTGTATATCCGTTTGCCCTTGTATTGGGGTTGTTGAAAATTCCTTTGTTTTGGTCTGGCCCCTGTGTAGGGGCCATACTGAAAATTTTGACCATGCTGGGGTAGATTATTGTCCATGTGGGCACTACACAGTCCGTTACACCAGGGGGTACTTCTCCCTCCGGCCCCATGGGAATCGGCAGTACCAGCCCCATGGTTAGTAATGGAAGTGTCAACATCATTAGTATTGTCACCAGTATCTAATGGCATTACCTTCCGGTTTTCATTAATTTGATGTGACTGTTTAGGGTGAACCTCTCTTTTACCCCAAACTTGTCATCAGTGACATTAGTTTGCTCACCCAAATTACTAACTGTTTTTTAACCAAACAACAAATGTAGAAGAGATGTTTTTACCTTCCAAACCTGTTGTTTCACCCGTGTTTTGTCGACCTGAATCATGTTGTTGCAATACTCTATTGTCAAGTCCTTCAACTGCTGACATAGAGCCCATTGCCAGTAGTTCAGACGTGACATTTGTATTAGGGAGCATATGGCGGTTGACAGTACTCATATTCATATCCTCTATCTGTTTCCCAATGTTAAAATTGCCGGGCGGCAACATTTGAGCGTTGTTCGAACAACCAGATGGTGTCACTGGCTTGTCGACACACCTATTTCCGTTAAATATAGTTTGGTTTGACTCCCAGGTAGGAATAGGTTGATTAAAGGTGGTGGATCCACTCGCCTCCTTGTTCTGGTAGATCCTTTCACCTTTCGGTGTATCTATTCGGGTATTATTAGGTGTTAAAGTCCCACACACAGTTTTGTCCAAATACTGCCTCGATGTCTCAGTAAACGCCAAAAAGGATTGCCGCAAACCACGCTGATCCAAATCAAGCTGATCCAGCCTGAAAAAAATGCGATCAATCTTACTAGATAACAAGTCCAAAGAGCTGCCCATGACCGGAGTGTTCTCATCAACACACTGCTAATCGAACAAGAGTCATTTAGCCCAGAGAGGCTGTAAGCACTAAGTCTCACTTGCCAAGATAGCTCAAGTTCGTCAAGTTTGAGGTGTCTTGGGCCTCCCCTAGAGTTGACTTTAACTTGCTCAATGGCCATAAACTTGAAGCTGTGGTTCAAGTGACAGAATATGTGTTTAGCAAGTGCATTTTCAAGTTTACACTTTTTCATGGCATATAAGTGTTCATACATCCTGTCACGCAGTCTTCTCTCAGTTTTACCTATATAGAACCCTAAGCAAGATGTGCATCTCGCTAGGTATGTGACAAAGGTCGAGTTGCAATTGTATTTACCCCTCAGTTTATAAGTTGTTCCATTTATATGGAAACTATTAGATTCATCCACAAATTTGCAGTAATTACAGTTCAGGCATTTATACATGCCAGGGTTCCAATGTTGCCGCCCGGCAATTTTAACATTGGGAAACAGATAGAGGATATGAATATGAGTACTGTCAACCGCCATATGCTCCCTAATACAAATGTCGCGTCTGAACTACTGGCAATGGGCTCTATGTCAGCAGTTGAAGGACTTGACAATAGAGTATTGCAACAACATGATTCGGGTCGACAAAACAGGGGTGAAACAACAGGTTTGGAAGGTAAAAACATCTCTTCTACATTTGTTGTTTGGTTAAAAAACGGATTCCACCTAACTGGTGGGATTGGTAACAATGTAACTAGTAATCTGGATGAGCAAACTAATGTCACTGATGAGAACCTTATTACTAACAAGCTTAAGTTATTTGATGCTGCTCTTGTTAAACTGAAAAAACTGCAGCTTGAAATTTCATATTTTCGTGAATGTATAAATCGTAAGGTGATACCAAAAGGTCTGAGACGTGTATCGTATCCTACTGGCCTGGAGAGCGGTTCAGCTTTCCATGTGGATTTGATTAATTTGTTTGACCGTCAAGGGTTTGAACTTATTGAAATCATTATTAAACATTATACTTTGTGGGTAGAGGAACTACCTCGATATGTGATTGAACTGGATGAATATATTCAAGCTCATTATGAGTTTGGAAGATAAAAATATGAGTACGAACGTATATTCACCAGTATTGACCAACATATGCGCAAATTGGAATTTAATAAAATTAAAAAACTGGATAGAGACATTAAAGCGTATAGTTCTGGAACTGCTTACCCTATCCCACCACCAGCACAAGTTTGGGGTAAAAGAGAGGTTCACCCTAAACAGTCACATCAAATTAATGAAAACCGGAAGGTAACGCCATTAGATACTGGCGACAATACTAATGACATTGACACTTCCATTACTAACCATGGGGCTGGTACTGCCGATTCCCATGGGGCTGGAGGGAGAAGTATCCCCTGGTGTAACAGACTGTGTAGTGCCCACATGGACAATAATCTACCCCAGCGTGGTCAAAATTTTCAGTATGGCCCCTACACAGGGGCCAGACCAAAACAAAGGAATTTTCAACAACCCCAATACAAGGGCAAACGGATATACAACAATCAAAAGAAATAACAACTCGACTAGGTTCTGGGAAGTCATTGAACACCACTCCCAATGAGGATGAGCAGTCATTTACCTTGGATTTGGTTTCAAATTGTCACAGTGTTTGTGACTCCCATTCCGAGTTATTTGAACACGGGAAAGTTTGTACTAGTTCACCCGAGATAATTTTCAATAAGGCAGGAGATTACAAACTGTATAATTTTAGTGATACCCAATTCAGTATTGATATGGTTGATTTACTAAGGGCTTGACATTTATTCCATCTAAACCATGGAACATTGTGGACACCATATTGGACATTAAATCCTATGTGAGGAAACTTAATTTTAATGTGATAATGGGAAATGTATATAATGGTGACCACAGTGATAGGTTCCATGTGTCAAGTACATACAACCCTCCTTTACATCCTGCACTGGAATTATTTGAGAAATGTTGTGAACTAGATGTTAGACATGTCAATACATCTAAGGTAGGTAGGAACCATACTAGTAACATCAGTAATGATGAACTTGAGATGTTACAATTTTTTTCTTCACAAGGCTTGAGGTTTTGTAAGCCAGACAAAGGTGGGGGTTTGGTGGTATTCAGTATGTCTGATTGCCAACATCGGATGACCGAGTTGCTAAATACTGAAGCGTATAGTCCCAGTACCCGATCCGAGGTGAACAAAGCTTATAGCATCATTAGAAATTGTATAGAAGACTTATTCATTGAGGGGAAGATAGACCAAAAAATTTACAATTATATGAAGACTTTATTTCCTAGATATCCTTGTATTTTTGGTATACCTAAGATCCACAAGAGTATTGAGAATCCACCTTTAAGACCTTTAGTGGATAGTAGAGGATCACCAACTTACTCTTGTGCCAAAGTTGTAGATGCTATTCTGCAGAAATACCTCACCAATAAGTCTCAAATATGTAAAGACTCCTGGTCATTTTTGAATAGAATTGGATCACTGGAGTTCAATGTGAATTACAACTTTCTTACCATAGACGTGAAGGATTTGTACACCAGTATACCTCATGACACAACATTGGAATGGGTAGCCTTTATGCTTAAAAAACATAATGCAACTATCAGGGAAATAGAGTTGGTTTCAGTACTTATAGATTTAGTATTGTCTAATAACTATTTCATGTTCCTCAATGAATTTTTCTTGCAAAAAGTAGGGGTCGCTATGGGGTCTCCCTGTGGTGGGAGTATAGCTAATCTGGTAATGGCTTACTGGGAATCGGAGTACATTTTCAGGGGCGATAGGTTCTTGGACACATTTATATTTTACACCAGATTTTTGGATGATATTTTCATCCTGTTCAATGGTAATGAAGATGACAGCCAGGTAGTTCTAAACTACTTTATACCACCGATTTTCTCCAATTTACATCTACTTTTAATTGTGACACCATTGCCTACTTGGATATCTGTTTAAACAAAAATTATGTTTTGCACACTTTTACAGCTAAGATATTTAGGAAGAATACGTACTCCAACACTTTCCTACATTACACCAGTAGCCACCCCTTCCACCAAAAAAGATCTGTGATCAAGGGGCAATTAGTGAGAGCTTCCAGGATGGTCACTTTGGATGAGGAGTTCTTTGATGAGTGTCTAGTTATGAAGAACATGTTTCTCCATAGAGGATACCCCGTCTCCCTCTTGGATACGCTCATCCAAGAGGTAAAAGACAAAAGATACAATAAAGTGTATGTACCACTTTTGAGCATCAAACCCATGGCTTCATCTATAGACCCAAGTGTTAATTTATAGGGCATTGACAGCTTAAATGTCAATATGGACGTGACTGAAAGTACAGGTCAGTTGGACACTAATTCATCTGCGAATTTTATTACTACATTTAGTACATATAGTAAACATTGTTTATTTATCTTGAGAAAAAACTGGGATTTATTCAAGATGTACCCAGATATTCATCAGAAAATAGGTAAAGGCCCTAGAGTGACCTTTAGGAAAGGTAGAAACCTTAAATCACTATTAGAAAAGCAGGATAAGGTAGTGGTAAGGAACCCTGACATGTATAAATGCCTGAACTGTAATTACTGCAAATTTGTGGATGAATCTAATAGTTTCCATGTAAATGGAACAACTTATAAACTGAGGGGTAAATACAATTGCAACTCGACCTTTGTCACATACCTAGTGAGATGCACATCTTGCTTAGGGTTCTATATAGGTAAAACTGAGAGAAGACTGCATGACAGGATGTATGAACACTTATATGCCATAAAAAAGTGTAAACTTGAAAATGCACTTGCTAAACACATATCCTGTCACTTGAACCACAGCTTCAAGTTTATGGCCATTGAGCAAGTTAAAGTCGACCCTAGGGGAGGCCCAAGACATCTCAAACTTGACGAACTTGAGCTATTTTGGCAAGTGAGACTCAATGCTTACAACCTCCCTAGGCTAAATGACTCTTGTTTTATTAGCAGTGTGTTGAAACTTAACAGTTTAAAGAGGTGAACAAATATAAGCAAACTGGAGTCACATTAGTTATTAATTAACTTCATAATATATGTACCCACATTTTTTGTACTTTAACTACACTACCAAGTGGGTATTAAATTCTGCTTTGGGTGGTTTATGTCAGATGTCTCGGTTTAACTATGTTGTCCTTTTTATATATAATTTTATATATATATTTTTCATCCTTGTTCATTAATGATTTTATGTTTTAATATTTTGAAATGGAGAAACTAAAATTTTCGTTTTATGATTATTATCTTAGGAATTGTATTTATTGGTCTTATGAACCATGAACTTGACCTATTCCTTTAAATTTTATGTGCTTATTAGTGGTAGTTAAGTGGTTTACATATATAAATTGTGTTTATGGTAATGAGTGTATTTCTGATGAAGTCAGCTGTTGTAGCTGACGAAAAGCACTTAAAATAAATTCCTTGCTTGTATCTGCATTTGCCTTCGCCCGTATTTCTTGTTTTATTAGTTGGTTTAGCCTTTGTGCGGTTCTTGCTTTCAGCTCTCTTGCTTAGAGGTGATTCCATGCTCCTTTGCCGTAGTTCACATTTCCATTTTCCTTGAACCAGCTGAAAGGTGATAGCTCACTTTAATTCTGCCTATACTTTCTTTAGGGATAATCAACCATTTGAAGTAATGTGGAAAAGATCCAGTGCACGTTTGACATCAAGACCAACAAATCATGAAAGGGGTTTGCTTTTTGAATGATAAAAATGGTTCCTAATAATTTAAAGGCATCAAAACAAAGCTTATCCTCCCAGCTGTCTGATTTGCTGACAGACCAGTAATTACAGTGCAAGCTAGCTGCACATCATAAAAAATGAGTGTGCTGCATTTGGTCTGTATAATGATTTTACAATTAATGAGAAGGAGGGATTGCATAGCCAGGGAGTTAAGATGACAGGGACTTTCATGCTTTACACCCATCACCAATATATTTATATTTATTATTTTCGGCAAAAATCTTACTGATCAAAACTAGGCAAGCAAACATATCTTTTCATCTTTCACCCCCCTGAAAAGGAAATTTCTGGTATATACTGTTATCAAAAATATAGTTCTACAAAGCAGGTGGAAAGGGAAAGAAACAATCTTTCCTATTTATACTCACCCTAAATCATAACTTATTTTTCACCATTGTTCTGATCCATAATCTTGCTACTATAGTAACTTGTTTCCCTTCTTGTCTTCTTTGCATCGTATACTAAGCTAAAGGCTTGTACTTCACCAAATGTTACACTCCTTTTATAGCCTTCTCACTTTTTTTCTCACATTTTCCAGTGTTTGACCCTGAACAGCATAATTGTGGAACTGAACGGTCCTCTACAGTCACAGAGTAACATCCAGGCCTCATACTGTGTACTGCTTTCAAGTCCACAGATTTAATTAATTGATTCACATCAAGTGAATATCAAAAAGCAACAGCTATACACACAGTGCACTGGACCATTGAATGTCCTTTCATATCACTGTTGCAGTATTTATAAACAGTAGGGATTTCATGCCAAGGGCAGCCCGACATCTGGCCAGTATACGAAAGTCTTTAGGTTGCTTTAAGGTACACCATATGTCATATGTATGCTCCATACATAGCACAGGATATAAAGGTGATGTCCAGATGTACCATCCTCAGAACTTCTTTGCTGCCAGTCTGAACTCCATCTCTGATCATCAGTCTGATCACCTGAGTCATTGCTGTTGTACCTAGCCATTCAGATAAGTGCCCCATTGGGTTTTTTTGCTTTTCTTCTTTTTGCTTTTACTTTTGCATTGTTGTGGAGTTTCACGTCATCCAAAAAGAATAAATGCCAGTTTGAGAGACAGATTCCCCATAAAGACTGTCATGCGCAGTGCATGTTTTGCTTAGGTGCTTCTCACAATCATACATCCTGTACTATTTGTCAGGCTTTTGTTTCAAAGACTTTATTTAGTCATCTTTCATCCCTCACTATTTATCTAGAAATCCAGCATCTAAAACTTTTAGCAAAAGACATTATGGAGGGTACTTCCCAGCCTGAGGGTCAGCCATCTTTGAAGAAGAAAGCTAAAAAAGTCAGGTTGGATGCTTCCGCTGTGCCTCCTAGGTCAGACATCTCTATCAAGCCTGATGAAAGCCTGGAGGTTTGCCAAGTTCCTGAGTTGGATTCTTCTGCCATGTCCATTTCTGAAGCCGGCATGGATCTGGCTGTTTCCACATCCTTGGAAGCCTTGCAGATGTCCATATCTGATGTTCAGGGGGAACCATGGCTGATTATCACTGAATGGCCTAGGGGGTTCCTCAGATACTGGTGAGGGAGGATGTTCTGACTATGATTATTGAGTGTAGGTTGACATCAGAGCCTTCTACATTTCATAAGGAAGAAGTTCCCTTAAAAAAGAAACAAAAGACAAAACATGTTTCTTCTGCTCCTCAGGCCCATCAAAGGGAAGGGCAGAATTTTACACAGGGCTTATTCAGCACTCTTATGGCTTTGAAGCCTCCTCAGTGGGTCTCTGTTCCAGCTCCTCCTTGGTCTTCTTCCCCTCTCAAGAGATCTAGGGATCAGGATTCCTCTGAAATGGATGAGGATTCGGATGAGGAATCCTTGGCCTATTCTACCCAGATTACTTCCCCTTTGGAGTATGGCTCTGAGGAAGAGGAGTCTACTAGTCCTGAATCTCCTTTTGAGGAAATTTCTTTAGGTGATGCCATTGCCAGGATGATGGAGTTTTTTAAATGGGATTGTTCCCAAGTGTCTGAAGTGCAGAGGGGATATTATGAGCTCCTTCAAATGGAGTCACCTAAGACCTCTGCTGTTCCTCTTGTTTTGGCTGCTTTACTAGATGTTTTTTCTTCTGCTTCTCAGGCCCCAGACTCTCAGGCCCCTGCTCCTAAGAAACCAGAGCAATTTTACAAAATGCCTGATGGCTGCAAATTCCTTTACAAGTGTCCATCTGCTGACCATTCAGTGGTCTCTGTGGCATCTGATAAGCCTTCTAAGTTACTGCCCTCGATTAAGTTTGTTCTTTCTGATAAGGACAGCAGGACCATGAAAAGGCTGGGTAAAAAGTTTTATAATTCTGCCACCTTAGCCTTTCTGGCTGTTAATTATCAGACTCATATGGCCAGATACGTTTTGAGTCTCCCTTCTCAGGCTTGTCAGGTTATTTCTGACCTTTCTGAGGGTAAGACTTCCTGCCTTGTCCCTGTTAGAGGCTTCTTCCCAGGTGGCCCGCCATTCTATTAAATGTAGTTATGATGCAGCAGATGCTTGCTCTAGGGCTGCTGCTTCTGGCTCTGTTTTGTGGAGATATTCCTGGCTGTGGCTTCAACCTCTGTGTGCTGATATTCAAGCTAAATTGATGGATGCTCCTCTGGACAACAAATGTTTATTTGGTGCTGCTGCAGCTGATTTGTTCAAGTCCTTGCAAGAGAAGGGTAAGGAGTTACAGGATCTGAAACATATTTTTGTTTCACCAGTGCTTAAGTTCCACAGAAACTACCCTACTAAACCAGCTTTTGTTAGACAGCAGTCCTCATCTTCCTCCTAATGGCAAGAAGGGTGGTAGGAAGGTTCCCCCAGTTAAGTCTACACAGACCCATCCAGCTCAGAAGCCTTCCTTTCCTGATAAACCAGGTGCTATCTGACTATCCAATTCTTCCCAGCCACATTCCTCTTTCTCTTCTTTCTTTGTCTCTTCCTGTCTGGGTAAACATAACCCAAGATTCCTGGTTTCTTTCCATCATTCACCAAGGGTATTTTATGGTTTGGAAATCTTTTTCCCCCTTCATAGGCATTCCTCAATCACCTCAAGAACAGTTAAGCTTTTTTTTCCAGAGGTGCTTCAGGATCTTTTGACTTGGGGGACTATTTAAGAGGTTTCAGCAGCTCAAAGGTGGAATGGGTTTTATTCCAGAATGTTTTTGGTCCCCAGGAAAGAGGGCGCTTGGAGACCCATTCTGGATCTTACTCACCTGAATATTTTTCTGAAGGTTCCTTCCACCCGAATGTTATCCCTTCAGACTTTGTTCCCTTTGCTGCTTCCTCAGGCTTTTCTGGTTTCTCTGGATCTCAAAGATGCTTATCTCCATATCCCTATTCATCCCCTTTTCAGGACGTTTTTACATTTCTCTGTTGCTTGCTGGCATTTCCAGTTCTCTGTTTTGCCATTTGGCCTCTCTACTGCCCCAAGGGTATTCACCAAATGCTAGCTCATGTGATTGCTTTTTGCAGGATTCAGGGGATCCAAGTATTTCCTTTCTTGGATGACCTCCTGTTTCAGACATCGTCTCCAGAGATCCTGTTCCAAAATCTTCATTTTGCCATTTCCCTTCTGCAAAGCCTGCGGTTCACAATAAACTTCAAAAAGTCTTTTCTGACTCCTTCTCAGGACTATGTTTTTCTGTGGTGCAGGATTCAGATTGTGCCTATTGCTGGCATCTCTGCCTCCTCCCAAGGTCTTGACACTCATTTCCTTCTTTCAAAATCTTCTTCCACTAGCCTCTATCACAGCCAGGGAGTTTCTGAGAGCTCTAGGATTCATGGCATCCACCATCCCTATGCTCCCTCTGGCCAAATTCCACATGAGAAAGTTTCATTTGTTTCTGAAGTCAGTTTGGCTTCAACATGTGCACTCCCTAGACTTTGCACTTCCTCTTCTTCCTTGTCTCAAGAACTTCACTGGTGGATTCAGAAGTTCTCTTGAAACCCAGGGCTGCCTTTTCATCCCCCTCTTCCCTCGCAGGAGCTGTTCACAGATGCCTCAGACATGCGATGGGGAGCAGCTTTTGGTTCCCTAAAGGTGCAGGGGGTGTGGTCGCCTCTTCAACAGAAAAGCACATCAATGTCAAAGAGACGAGAGCTCTTCTGCTGGCACTTCAGGCTTCTCATCCTCTTTTCTCACCAGAACCTCTTAAGGTATTTACAGATTATACCATGGTGATTTGGTAAGTAAACAGAGGAACAAGATCTTATCTTCTTTGATGGTTGGCTGTCTTGGTGTGGGATCTGGCTGTCCAGTATCAAGTGACTCTTCAGGAAGTTTACATTCCCTCAGGTCAAAATATTGTGGCAGACACTCTGAGCAAGTCCTTTACTTAATCCCATGAATGGATGCTTCACAGGAGTGTGTTTCAGGACCTTGTTCACCAGTGGGGTACTCCTCAAATAGATCTATTTGCCTCCCCTCTGAACAGACAGCTTCCTCTTTTTTGTGCCAGAGTCCCAGGTCCTCTGGTTTGGAAGGTGGATACCTTATCTTTTTTCTTGGAAGGGGATGTTTCTTTGTGTTCCCTCTTCTTCTCCTCATTCCAAAAGTCCTTTTCAAAATCCAAAAGGATACTCCTAAATTCTTGTTGGTGACTCCTTTTTGGCTGAGACTTCATTTGCTCCCTCTTCTTCTGCATTTAGCTAAGGGCAATCATTACAAGTTACCTCACAGTTTGGACCTACTCACAAAAGACAGGGGATCTCTCATCCATCACCATCTGTCCACTCTTCAACTGACATTGTGGGTGATAGGATTTTGATTCCACATAGATATTTTTTCTGAGGATGTCGTTAGGATCCTGCAGGAGGCCAGGAAATCCACTACTAGGAAATCCTGTTTGTGCAAATGGAATAGGTTTTTCTGTTTGATACCTTTCTTGTAACCTGGGCCCACTTTCTGTGGATGTTCCTTTGGTTCTTTCCTACCTGTGTGAATTGCTCAATGCTGGTTTGGTCTGTTCTGTTAATTCCCACTTATCAGCTATTTCTGCTTGCCTCCCTTTTTCTTCTCCTTTGGCTACTAGATTTGAAGTTAAGCAATTTCTTAAATGTGTCCTTCATATTAGGCCTCCCAAAAAGCCTGTTCCTCCTCCTGGGATCTTAATTTTGTTTTGGAAAAATTGACTCAGGCTCCTTTTGAGCCTGGTGCTTCAGCTTCCTTACAACATTGCTCTTGGAAGACTGTATTTTTGTTGGCCCTTACTTCTGCTAGATGGCTGTCTGAGCTTCAAGGCCTTATGGCTTGTCCTCCTTTTTGGTGTTTCATAAGGACTGGGTATAATTGCGTACTAACCCTTCTTTTATGCCCAAGGTGGTTAATGAGTTTTCTCTTAATCAGTCTATTTGCCCACTTTTTCCCCTCTCCGCAATCTGCCAGTGAGAGGGTGCTGTACACAGTGGATGCACTTAGACAACTCTGATTTTCTTTTTTGGATAAGTCTAAGGCTATTAGTAAATCCCATCAGCTATTTGTTTCTTTTCATCCTAGGTCCCCAGGATTAGCTGCATCTACACAAACTATTTCTTCCTGGATCTCAAAAGCTATTTCATTTTGTTATTCTTTTCATGGTAAGAGCCTTACTTTTCCTGTTAATGCAAAATCTGCCAGAGCTGTGACTTGTTTTGGTGCTTTTTTCAAGGGTTTGGATACTAACTCTATTCTTGAGGCAACAATCTGGACTTCTGTGCATACATTTACCAAGCACTACAAGTTGGATGGAATCTCCAGAGATAGAGCTGATTTTGCCAGGGCCATTCTTCATGGCTTCCTAGAGGGCTCTGCTGGTCCTTTCTTCTCCCAAGTTTTTTCATGAGCTTTGGCACTCTCCCTGTTGTTATGAATACTGCAACAGTGATATGGAAGGACATAGTACAGTTGTGCAAAATCTTACCATAACAGTAGATGTCCTCTTCACTATTACAGTCCCTCCCTCCCCCCGTACTACCTCTCTTTTCCTTGGACTGGCATTCCTACTGGGACTCTCAGTTCTCAGGATGGTATATCTGGACGTCACCTTTATGCCCTATATTATGCCAAAAGCATGCATGTGAGGTATGACATATCTTAAAGGAACCTAAAGGCTTTGGTATACTGACCGGACATCAGAACACCCTTGGCAGGGGATCCCTACTGTTATGAGTACTGCAGCAGTGAAGAAAAGGACATCTACTGTTATGGTAAGATTTTACACAACTGTACTTTCATAACCCTATTTTGCCAGTCTTTCCTACAGTGTTGCACCAGTCCACCCTTCCAAATACCAGTAAGAGAAAAATAATAAAATAAGTAGTGAGAAAAAAAGAAGTTATGTACTCACCATAACGTTCCATGGTTGTTGTCCATCTCACCCTTCATTCTTACTGGATGGGTTCAGAGCCAATCCTTGGCTCCAACTTGGCCAAATACACTAGCTCGAAGTCTCTAACTTAGCTCGTGGCAGAGTAGGTATCCCATCATGCAGTGGTGCAATCTCCAGATCTAGTTTGCTGCTAACTATTACAAAGATTAAAATAACCATATGACATCAGGTCAAGGAAAAACAAAGAAAGTCAAAGGAGCTCATTTATCAGAGGAAACAATTGTCCACCAAGTCCTCTAGGAGTCCTTGGATGGGGGAAGATGGGAGGGTCGTGGACAGCAAACATGGAACTTTATGGTGAGCACATAACTTCTTTATGTTATGTTGTCCTATCTCGCCTTCATTCTTACTGGATGGGACAGTGTCCCTAGCACCTTTTTCCTGGGTGGCTCATGGGAGTACACCTTTCAGCACAGTGGAACCAAATGAAGCCCTGTCCCTGGAGGCCAAATCAACTTTGTAATGAGTAATAAACATATGAGGATTCACCCATGTAGCAGCAGCACAAATACTGTCCATTGACATTCTGGCCTGGAAAGCAGAGGATATTGCCAATGCTCTGGTTGAGTGACCTCTAATTTTGAATGGCAAATTTCTATTATTGAAGATGTATATAAAAGTGATGCAATTTGAAAGCCAATTTGAAAGTGTGACTTTTGAAACTGGCATGCTCTTTTTTTTGCTTCAGAGAAAGAGTTGAACAATTGGTCTGATTTTCTGAACTTTTTAGTTCTATGGAGATAGAATCTGAGTTGTCTATGTACATCCAATTGATGGAGTTTATACTCTGCCTTGTTGCTATGATTGTGAAAAAAGACTGGAAGCTCAATAGATTGGTTTAGATTGGAGTGAGGACAAACCTTTGGTACAAATGATGGATTAGGTCTTAGCAATACCCTATCCTTATGAAAAATCAAATATGGTGGTTTGATTGATAGTGCTTGCAACTCTGAGACTCTTGCAGATAGTACTGCTACTAGAAGTATAGTCTTCCAAGAAAGAAATTTGAGGTCACAAGATGAGGAGGGCTCGAATGGAGGCAATGTTGGATGGGGAAGTACAAAATTTAAATCCCAAGGAGGGAGTGGTTCTTTTAAAGGAGGTCTCAATAAAGAAGTGCCTTTTAAGAATGCTTTACACAATCTGTGTGACATTAGGTTAGGAGAAAATTCGCCCATGTGGAAATTTGAGATTGCCACCAGTTGGACTCTAATTGTGGTTGCAGCCGAGCCTTGTTGGAAAAGTTCAGTAAGATATTCTAAAATCGAGTGAATTGGAGCAGAGAAGGGGTCAATGTTTCTGGTTTGTGCCCAGTAGGAGAACCTCTTCCATTTACTAGTATATAATTTTCTGGTAGAATCTTTATGAGAGGATATCAAAATGTGTCTGACTGCTGAAGTGAAGTCTTGAAGCCTGACTAAGTCTGGAAGTGGGAGCAGCCATGCTGTCAAACTGAGGGTGTGGAGAGAAGGATGAAGTGTTCCTGACATATGGTTCAGAAGGTCTGGAACTGGGTCCAGAACCCAAAGCTTCTCCTGCAGATGAGGCCAGAGGAAAGGGAACCAAATCTGATGAGGCCAATATGGGGCAATGAGAATCAGCCTGCTTCCCAAGGAGTTTGCTTTCTGGATGACTTTGGGTATGAGGGGAAATGGGAGAAAGGCATAAAGAAGCCCTGAGGGCAAATCGTGAACAAGTGCATCTCTCGGTGTCTCCCCCAGAGGGGGAATTAGGGCAAAGTAGCTGCTGCATTTGTTATTCATGGGAGTGGCAAAAAGATTTCAGCAAGGCTGGCCCCATTTCCAGAAAATCTCTTCCGTTATGTTCTGGCTTAGAGACCATGCGTGAGGGATTAATATAGCCCTGCTGAGCTTGTCCGCTATCACACTGGATTTCCCCAGGATGTGCATTGCTACTAGAAAGCGTTAGGAAGATATTGCCCATTGCCAAACTCTCAGAGCCTCTCGACAAAGTAGGTATGATCTGGTTCCTCCTTGTTTGTTTATGTACCATGCCACTGACATATTGTCTGACTGGATTGCAATTGTCCCTAGTGGAAGAGAGTCTTGGAGTGCCTGCAACGCCAGAAGCACTGCTTTCATCTCTAGAACATTGATGTGCAAATGGGCCTCATGGTCAGGAGCCACTGAAGGATTCTCATATGCATTGTGGCGAGAGGAACTAGAGTTATGGTTGAAGTCATGGTTCCTAGAAGTTTCAGAACTACCTTTGCCTTTACCTTGTCTTTGAGAAGAAGGTGGAGTATTTACTGCCTGAGGACAGAAATTATGTCTGGCGGAAGACATGCCATCATAGAAATGGTGTCTACATCTGCACTTATGAAGGTAATATGTTGACAGGGCAACAAGGCAGATTTTTGTAAATTGACTGTTATGCCTACCTGAGCACAAATTTCCAATGTCATGTCCCTGGCTTGTTGGAGTAGATGCTTGGTGGTGGCAGTTAGGGGCCAGTCGTCCAGATACGGAAACACTTGGAATCCAAGACATCTCAAGTGACCCGTTACTACTGCCATGCATTTGGTGAACACTCTGGGGGCTGTAGTGAGACCAAAGGGCAGAGCTCTGAACTGATAATGACTGGGTCCCAGCCAGAAGCATAAATGACTCCTTGATGCTCTCTCCATTTTTTGTGGTAGTACGCATCTGAGGTCTATTGAGCACATCCAATTGTCTTTCCCTAAGAAGGGAAATATTGACGGCAGTGTCACCATTTGGAACTTGGACTTTTTGACAGATTCATTCAGTTTGCTGAGATCCAATATGGGTCTCCAGTCCCCTGGTCTTTTTGGCACCAAAAAGAATCTTGAGTAAGTTCCAAATCCTATTTGGTCTGTGGGGACTTTTTGGATGACTCTTTTGTCTAGCAACTTTTGAATTTCTATAGTTGCTTGCTCCCTTAGATTGGGTGGAACATCTGGGATTGTTCTGATCTGTGGGAGAGGATGGCAAAAGGGAATGGAATAGCCTCTGGGTATTATGTTTTGTACCCACTTGTCTTTTGTGATATTTTGCAAGGCTTCTGGGTACAAAGATAAACATCCCCAACTGCTTCTAGAGTAGAGCAGATGGGCCTCCTTTCAGGAGCGCTGGTAGGGATATCCGCAAAAGGAATCATGGTCACCCTGGTTTTGCGGACCCCCTCTGCCTCTAGGACAATGTCTACCATTGTTGCCTCCCCCTCTGCCCCTTGGGAGAGATTCACCTTGTGCATCTTGGAAAACTTCCTGGAATATTTTGAACCACATTTTCACACTCTTCTGACCTTTAGGGTAAGGTCTTGAAGATACTGAAAAATGTACTCCAACAGCAGAGAGAGTTTTCCCTTCCTGTTCTCATCTGGTGAGTGTGTCTTTAACTTTAGGTCCAAAAAGTGAGGAAGCATCAAAAGGGGCATTGGTAAGGTAGACTTAAAATGTTCCACAAAATTACACTAGCACATCCAGGAGTGTCTCCTCAGGGAAACTCCTGAACCCCCTGCCCTACTCACTTCATCTGCTGCATATGATATCAGTCTCATGGAGGAGTTGAGGATGGAATTTAAGGTGGATAGCCAGGAGGTGACTTTCTCTGTCAACCCCGCAGCTAATGAACCTTGTAGACTATCTCCTAGCTCCTTTAAGAGATCTATTTGTAGCCTTGTAAAGTGTATGAGGTAGTTCAGCGATCTGAGTGTAAAAGTCGCCGAATGAAAAGATACGCTTCCCATATCTGTCCATCATTCAAGAATATTTGTTCGGAGGATGAACAGATGAGGATGTCTCAGAAAGTTCCTTCTTGGTGGCTGCTGCCACCACCATAGCATCTACGGGCACACCTTTTGTAAGAAAATCTTTTCCAGTGGGGGCTGATAAAAACTTGTTTGGCCTCCGAGGGACTGGTTCCATAGTGTCAGGTGACTCCCACGCCTTTTGAGTGACTAACTCCATTAGCTCATGAAAGAGCAGAGACACCCAAGAGGCTGAAGGTTGAGATCCAAAGGCTTTCAGGTACACCAACTCCTCATCAGAAGGGGTGATGGTGTTCCATCCGCCTCTCTGTTTTAGTATCTAAAGGATATCTGCAAATGCGATATCTTCAGAGGACAACCGTGGGGACGCTTCTGACTCCTTGAGGTCAGTGTCTGAGGTGACAGACTCATCAGGGGAATCTATATGCTTCCTCTTGCATGTCCTCTTCCAAGGGGACTCTTCAGAAGGGTATTCTGGGGAGGCCTCAGAAGAGTGGGGTTCACCCAATGGGGTTTTCTGACGCTCTGAATCTCTGCTATCCAGTGGAAGGGGGTGGTGCTGAGGCAGTATCCAGAGCTTTGGGGGGACTAATGCCAGTATCCCTGTGTAGAGCTGTAGGTGGGGACAGCGCACTCCTCATCAGTTGAAAAGCCAAACCCACTGGCTCTGAGGACACCCCTGGTTCTGAGAAAACAGAGGAAACCCCCCAGCTCCAGGGAGACCTGCTCCAAAGCTGAGGTAGGAACCGAGCTCAACCGAGCCGAGGTACTGAGGGGTAAATTCATAACCGAAGAAGCTCTGGTCCAAGCGTCCTCCTTGGAGCTGACTGGAGGGCTACGGCTGCTAGACACCATGGATGGCATTGAAAGTGTCAGAGCAGAGATCAGTTCCAGAATATCCAAAAGGGGTCCCTGAACCGACGGATCTACAGCAAGTGGAACTTGGCACTCTGGCTCCGATGATCCAGCTTGGCACGGAAGAGGAACAACAGTGGATGTAACAGTTTTAGAGGGCTCCAAAACCTGTTGGGTTGGAGCTGAGAACAATTTTGCTAGCGCTGGCAACTTCAATAGTCTGTGCACCACCCAGTCCACATCATCATCAGACAGGCTCCTAGAAGTCCTGGAGGATAGAGTTGGTGAATGAGATCTCTCTAAGATAGGAGATCTCAAAGAGACCGGCAGAAATTCAATGGACCGGCTCCCAGTCACAGTTTCTTTCAGCTCTGAAGATCTTGGAGCCAAAAAACTTGGTTTATCAATGACAATTATCTCCATCGGTTCTGAAGGCAGTGGAGCTGAGGAAGTCTATGCTTGAGAAATTTTAGACAATTTTTCAGGAGGCTCAGGCTGAGCCAAAGAGGCTGGAGATGGCCTTTTAGTTTGTTTGTCCTTTGTCAAAGAAGATGACTTACTGGACAAGGACGAGGAAGAATTCTGTAGAGTTTCCTCAAATGTTGGTTTCAAGAGTCCTTTGACAACAAGTTTATTTTTCCTCTCCTGTAGAACATGGGCTCTAAAGGAGTGGCAGAATGTGCAGGTTTCCTGAAGATGGATTGTTCCTAAACAGTAAACGTAAACACTATGTCCATCCGTAATGGACATTTTTTGGGAGCATTTCTGGCATTTCTTAAAGCCCGAAGGCTTATGTTTCTTCTCTCTAGTTTCCTTGGACATGGTCGGGATGAAGAAATCCTAAAACAACTATAAAACTATATAGAAATCACACAGAAAAAAACATGTCTAAATACAAAAAATTATTAACACACACAGCACTTCTAGTAAAGGTAAAGGAAAATAACTTGGTATTTAAATAAACAAGCATTAGGTCCTCTAATTTAAATGGACCTAGTAGCTGTAAGAAAGGGACACACACAGAGAACACACTACTACTAGCCCTCTAACTGAAACAGGCAGTTAGCTCTCTAACTTAAACAAGCTACGCTAACTAATAAGTAATTAACTAATTACAACAATTAAAGCACACCACTACAGTTAAAGCTGACGGGATACACAATACAGGCCTACTGAAAAAAATGACGGCCAACAAGAAACACAGCAACAGTGATAAATTAGCTACTAAGGCTATGAAAGGCACAGCACTCAGAACTAAACTAACTAAGCACCACTAGATGATGGGATGTCTACTCTGCCACGAGCCAAGTTAGAGACTTCGAGCTAGTGTATTCGGCCGTTTTCAGACAATGAGCATACATACATTTTCCAACCATGCCAATCTTTATTTGCAGCCCTGTAACAATGTCCTGTACCAATTAAAATACTATCTTTTGTAAAGGGATAGTAGCTATATCATTCACACCTCACTTATATTTATACATTACTTAATATCCTAACAATCCATAGCAAACCAGTAATCACTTGACACTCTAAACACTCAGAGGCAAAAATGTAGTAAATTAAGAAGCATGTAAGATATCATACACTGTTATCCCAGAATTATGTCCACCCTACTTATCACTCCCCTATAAGTCTGTACTAATTAGCATTCATTAAATGTATGCTTACCCTACACTTACTAAACCAAATGCCAAACGACATGGAGGCTGCCAGTTAACTACTCAGAGGATAACTCCTTTATCTTTGGAAGCACAAAGAACCCTCATCCAACTAAACAAAACTTAACAATCTCTAATCACTGAGGGAGGTTGAAGTGTAAAACCTTTGTTATATATTATGCATTTTAAGAAACTCTGTCCAGTGGTATTGAATCAAAATTAATAAATGAAACTATCCAGCACATCTCTAATACCTAATCATAGCTATATCACTTTTTAACATGACATTTTTAAACAATTTTGTCATGTGCTATTCATATTAAGAAAACATTTCAAATAGCATAATTCAAGAATATTAGATTAAAATTTATTCAATACCAAATAGTTTCTACCTTACCTTTTACAAAAGTTTTCTTTATATTTGTATTGAAATGTTATCCAAGAACACCTTTTTTGCTCGTTCATTTTAATAAAACCTTTTGAATGGCACTAACTGAGGAACATTATAAACACAGAATGTGATAAACTTCATTCAGGCACATCTGCTTTATTAATCTTTTATATAGTCTTATGTCAATTTGTTCTGTAAAACTATCTTATAATATAAGGTAGAATTGTACAATTACATAGAGACTTGTTGATCACCATGGATATTATTGCTACTTTACCTGTCCTTTAAATACACAAAAATCCATGTTTGACTGATAATAACCCTTGAAATATAACAATCATATATCTCAAGTGTACCTCATTAAGAGGAATGCTCCCCATTTTGAGTTGTAAAAAGTCCATATTTCTCACATTTCCACATTGAAAGGGTTTATTACTCATTCAGTGTTAGGAATTTTTTTTAACTGATATCCATGGTAAGTAATATTGAATCATATTAATTCATAAAAATAACTTTTTATTACTCTAAAGTAACACATTCAACCATCTGTGAGCTTCCTAGTTGAAGTTCTTAGTAAGCTATTAATAAGTGTTCCTCTTTTTGCCCATTTGCTTCACATTATGAGAAGCTGTGTTTTTCATTTTGGATATGGAAAGCTGAGAGCTACGATAACACTTCTATGGCTCTCTTGCTATTAAACACGAGCATATCACTTGGTAGCTAATGCATGCATAACTCACTTCAACAGTGTTATAACTGGTTGTTGTGTCTTTCGGCTTTTCCCGGTTAGGGGTCGCCACAGCGGAACTCCGGTCCGCTAATGATTGGCAGTAGATTTTTACGTGCCGAGTTGCCAGCCCTGACGCAGAACCTTCAACGAAGCTACGCCCATTCACGCATGTCTCCACACAGAAGACGCTCTAGCTGAGAATCAAACAGGACGTCTTACTGTGAGGCGACAACGCTACCCCAGCACCACCGCAGAGTCTTATAACTGGTAACAGTTCAAATAAACATATTGGTCTAAAACCTTTGTCAAACAGATCTCATATTAACATATATTTTTTTTAAATTACACTGATTCAGAGGCATAATATTTTAGTTATGTGGCTTCAGATGTGAGCGTGGTTATATCATTTATAAGTTTTTAAACCTTCAACACTAATTTTCATGCAAACAATAGAAACCATTGTTTCAGAAACCTAACTTTTCTAATCCAAAATTCAGCAACATCAAAGTAGGATTTAATATAAGTGCTCACATGCTAGTAGCTTATGACACACTTGCTTGAGAAAAAAGTGCTATAACTCAAACTAGCTCAATTTTACTTAATTACTTAGTTCTCCCAATACCTGCACCAATTAAACTGTATAGCTCTAAAAGAACATTGAGTCTTAACCCTAAAACCTCCACCCATTTCCTTACCCAAGTCCTCAATCCCTAACCGTAAAACTCCACTTTCTGATTGTGCTCTAAACCTGAAACTTTACTCCCTATCCCCAGCCTTAAAGTCCCTAATCATGCCATAAACCTGAAATTCCAACCCCCTCCATAAACCTGAATTCTCTGTTCAGTCCCTAACCCTAAACTCTTTTCCTGCTCCCTGAACCTAAAATTCCTGTCACTTCCTAACCCTAAAATCCCTTCCCATTCCCTAATCCTAAAACTCTTCTTCCATTCCCAAACCATAAAACTCCTTTCCCACTCTCTAACCCAAAAATCTCCCTTTTGCTCTTGAACTTTCAAATCCACCTCCTCCCGAAAACTGTATCCCCTTCCCGATCTTTGCCCTAATCTACACTCCCACTCCTTTCCTATGCCTGCCACACTTACATTGCTCAGACTCAAATAATGTGTTCAGACAAGGCAGCTTCTTGCTCAAACTCATTTTCAAATCTGAACACAGCTGGCAGCCTGTACAAGCTACAATGCTTGAATCTCTGGCTTTGAGACAGTAGTGCTTGGGACTCGAGTGCTTGCAGTATTACCAGTAGAGTATTATAATTAACATGCTCAACCCAGAATACCAGACTATGTATGGTCTGTGAAGTTAGAGTTGCTGTGCAGAATCAGGAAAAATTCTGAATTTATGCACTTTAAAACAGTGAGCCCACTTCAAAGACAATTAAACAGTTGCTGGTGGCACATTTTAGAAATGTACAGTGTAAGTGCAGTCCTTATGTATAATGAACTAGAGGGATTCTTACTTGAGGAACCTCTTAGTTAACTCACATGGAGCTGTATCACACTTCACAATTACATTGCAAAAGAACCAGAAAACACATCAAACACGTATCATCTATGATGCACTTCTTCATTTACAAGGATTAACCAGTGGTGATACACTTATACATTTGTCTGCATACAAATGTTAAGCTTCATGAACTATAAGACTCCTTACTTCAGGAGTTCAAAGTTTACTTGTACACAGCTGCATTTCACATCATGATGTCAAGAAAAATAGCAAAAAGCAGGTAAAACACATCTGTGATGCAATCGTCCAGAGGCAGAGGTATTCTGGTGTGAGATTATCAATAGCTAGAGATGTTATTTTATGTTCTAGAGGAGTTTTAAAAAAATAAAAAAATTAAATGGCACAGCCTTAAAGTAATGAATTGCTTCCAAAATTATAGACTAGGGATGCAGGAAGTACTATTTTCATTGGTATGGGTGTGTCATCACATTTAGTAGCTGCCTATGTCAAGTATGCTGTGTGTGTGAGAGTGACTGTGAGTGCTTTTGAATGTTTTAATATCAGGGAATGGACATACAAGTCTTAAAAATGTGGCACTCACTTCTGTTCAGTTTCCAAGTGCCTCAGTATGTCTAGCTGACTAACATCAAATCATGCTTTTGCCTTTGCTTAGCTTCTCCCCAAACCAGCAGACCAGTTATACTAGCAACACCATTCAAGCCTTCCCCAGTCAGTGCCACTGCTCCATGTAGTAGTTCTGGTGCAGATGAAATACCAAAGGTAAACTGAGGGATATGTAGCTTGTTAGTTGTATATTGAAAGTATGTAATTTCAAGATTGCTTCATCAAGATTAATCTGCCAGAAACAATGGTTAGTAGCTGAACAAGAAAGTATTTGGTCTTGGGTATAGCTGACCTCACCTCTTCAACTGTTAGCAAAGGATAATGGTCTCTCTGATCACTTAATTCAGTTGTTGGTGGGTCTCTACAGATTTTGAACTTACTTGTTTCACATTTAAAACTATGATGGCACCCCCATTCAGTAGGCTACAACATTTTAACTGTTGCACCTACATTCTTCATTCTCTTAGCTCTTGCTCTGTCCTCCCACATAGAGCTACCAGTACTCTTCTAGGTGTATGGACTACTGGTACTGTATCTGAAAATATTTTGATATGACACTGTCTTGGCATACACCGTATCCCACTGAGAGTATATGTTGAACTGTCAGTATGGAAATGTATCAAAAGTGAAGTCATCAATGCAAGCATTCAGAAATTCAACACATCAAAAAACTCAAAACAACTAAACTGAAACCCATTGCAAAAGGAAGCATACAGTTTCCTTTTGTGATAGGAACACCACAACCTCACTACACATTCACATCAAATTTGTCTGAATAATGATAATATTAAAGCGTTTTTGAAAGTTAAGGTACAGGGTTAGGGGAACGGGAAGGGTAAACTTAACACTGCCTCTGACCATAATTCTAACCCTGTACCTACTTTTCAAAAAAATGTCCACAACACTACCAGAAATCTAGACAACTTGGATATACATGTAAGCGCATGCCAAAACAATCACACACTGTACTATAACTATGACCTCACTTAACCGTACTCTAGCCTGCCTAGACTCCCACAAACACTCCCTATCATAATGCTAAATCATTCAGTATATCTAAACGTTTTAGCATTACTTTCTCAAAGCCCCACTTACCCTACCAACAAACACTAAATATCTTACATTCATTCAAAATGTTAACATTTCAATGAACAAAACAGTTCATCTCATTTCATAGTCATTTACTCCATCGATCAGCAGTTGATTCGAATAAGGGAATGATACCCTGCAATGAAATAATCTACATATTTCTGAAAAATAACAGAGCAGAATTTGGTACATTTGTGACTGATTTATTTGCTGCTTACTGCCTGTTTGATTAACATTAGGTGGACTTTCTGTAAACAGTGAGTAGAAACTTGCTAATTTGTTTCTTTTGCAATCATGCTGCCAGCTACATGACTGTGTGACATGTCTGTGCCTTTATACTCTGAATTTATTTTTTTAAACATATCTGTTAATGTGCATAATTATTCAATATATTTGGTTAGTTCACCATATTTTTGAAAGACACAATTAGAAGTACCACTCTATATTTATTATTGTTATATTCATGTCAGATAATGATTATGCATTGAATATGTACTAACCACACTGATTTATTCACAGTGTCTTGTAACTTTTGACACTTGAAAAAAATGTAGTCTCACAAGCATTGTATTCAGCTCTGGTGTATTGCTAAAAGTCAAAGCTTTAGCTTTTAATGATGTCTTTTGACCAACATTTGTCTTTTGTACTTAAGTGCTGTGTTGCACTTTGGTTCCGCAGTTCCCATTTTTTTCTCATTCTTGGTTTAACCAATAATCAAAGTATGTGCATCACCCTAATTTCAGTTTTTATATTATCTTGCAAAGTGGCTATTGGCTCTGCATAGCCTGTAAATCTGAATAAATGTTAGACATTTCATATTATACAATTCATTTTTCTTGATTTTAATTACAGTGGGTACATGAGGCTTTAATTTTGGTTGCATGGCTCATTTTATGTTGTGTTTTGGATAGCTCATGCTTTTTGTGTCACTCTTTTTATAAGATTATGCAGTAGCAATAGGCTTTAATGTTAATTGCATGGCTTCTTTTATTCTTTGTTTTGATGTCTCATTTTTTATTACATTATGTCTATATGATTAAGCAGTATCACTTTGTTCTACAATCTTAAATTATTTTCAGCCAGTTTTAATTTTATACAGTTTGGTTTCTTTTAAATGTATAGTTGTAATTTCAGTAAATATGCACACATCAAGTGTTTTATCTAAAGTCAGTCCTGATTCTGTTATTTGGCCATTTTAGAGCCACTGGCAATTCTATCACTGGTTAACAATAGCACAACTTACGAAATTCATAGCTGTTTGCTCTGATCTTTAACTCAGTCACATAAGCGCCAATAGTTTCTTCTTTCTCTTGATTCCTTCTAAAGCTAAATGTCTAGCAAACGAAAGGTTTTCTTTGACTCACAATTTTCTTTAAATTTCTCTTTTATTATTGCTAATGTCTTTTTCCCATCATGTTTGAGAGTGAGTGTATTAATTACTTTTACAATTTCCTTCACTGTGACATGTAGAAGTATTGCACATTTTACCTCTGTTTTTCTGCAAGCCCTCTTGCAGTAAAATACAGCTCAAACTTTTGGATCCAGAGTGGATTCATCATTTAAATGAATATACAGATTGATATTAATGCAGAAAATGAAAAATAGTGAAAGTTTCACTCAGAAATACATAATTTTCTTATCAAAATATTATTGGCAAAGTTTGAAAGAAGCAAAATGTGATGCTGACTCATTTAACTATTACTGCTAATGACTACGACTCTATAGTCATATTTGACAGTAGAAAAAATTAACTTCTTTATACATTTGTACATCCATCAACTGTACAGAACTGGCTGCATGGAAGTATTGCTAACTCCCATGCACCTTTGCTTCTTCTTTTTCTTCTTTCAGCTTTTCCTGGTAAGGGGTCGCCACAGCGGATCACCGTCCGCTCATGATTGGCAGTGGAGTTTTATGGTGTCGAGTTGCCAGCCCGGCGCCCAACCTTCCACAGAAGGCACACACACACACACACACACACACACTCACACCTAGGGCCAATTTAGTGTGTCCAATCCACCTACAGCATGTCTTTGGGATGTGGGAGGAAACCGGAGCACCCGGAGGAAACCAACGCGACCACAGGGAGGACATGCAAACTCCACACAGAAGGCACCCCAGATGAGGATCGAACCGGAGAACCTCTTGCTGTGAGGCGGCAATGCTAACCGCTGCACCACCGTGGCCGCCCTCCCATGCACCTTTGCTACCCTACATAAATTGTTGTACTGATGATCAAATTAATGGAATGAATGTGTGCTATGATAAAATGATTTTATTCAAGTGTCATGTGTTTGTGTATTGTTTTATTTAATACAAGGATAAAATACATACTATTTGGGTGAGACTCATTTATATAAGCAACCCCTGGAAATGATATATCAGAAGTGTTACATATGAATCAAATTAAATTGCTATTAAACGTAGGACTTTTGCTCTTTCCTTGAAATAAGATTGAGAGCATTTCCTTTGCAGCAGGTCACAGCTGACAAGTTATTTCTTACTAGGAAAACTATGTATTTCTATGAATAAGATGTGGTGTATAGCTATAATCTTGAATGCTATTTTCTTAATTCCATGGCATATTTAAAGAAAAGTTTTTCTTCCAAAGTGAAAGATAGCTCTTTAGCATTCACTAAATACATCACATTTTCAATTATATTGTAGTCTTAGGTTCTCACGTTTACCATTCTGTCTTAACTACATATTTGAACTTTTGATATGGGTCAAAAATATTTGTTGATATGTGGGATTTGGTTACAGATGGTAGATAACCTGTCAGTTGACATTGCACTTTGATTGATATACTTTATGTTTCTGTAGTCTAGCAATGGAGCCTGCCTGCAGATTTGTATGATTTGCCATTCTCTTTACTCTAATAGGCCACTATGGTTGCCTCAGTATTAAGCAGTGGTTTAGCCCAAATAATTCCACCAGTTAATTTTTGGACTTTCTCCCAATATGACATTGAAGTTATCGCATTTGCTATTATTGACCAGCATTGTCCAAGTACACTGGCAAGGAGCGGTGAGAGTCTAAAATCCTGGATGTCATCTCACAGGTGTTGGGAGATTTTTTGGATGCTTTCTGCAGTGTTAGCTGGAGAGTGTGGCGGAGTGTTTGCTATGATGATTCCAGTGAAGGTGTATACTTATGCACACTCATGCCTCTCAGCTAGATGTCATGTACTCTACTGGCATGTTTGAACATCCTGAGCCCCAAGTACAGAACCTGCCCCTCCAGGCCTTCCCCCATATAATGATTCTGTGGCAAGAGTTCACCAACACCTTCTCCTAAGCAACAAGTGATTCATTGCCAGCCATTTACTCTCATCCTTCCTAGGATATCTTCTAGGCTGCTAGTCAAGCCTGTATTGGCTGTCTGTGGCATTGACATTGCCAAAACTACTACACTGTAGAGCTGACTGGCTTGCCAGTTACTTTTGTCTTCTGTTGAAGTGGCTTCATTTAGACTACTTGTTGCTGTTAGGAATCTGTGTTCTAGGCTGCATCAGCTCCTCTATCCATTATTTGCGGGATGCACACCTCATATACTTGCTCAGTTTCTTTGTATTAATGTGCAGGCAGTAGCTATAATGTGTTCACTGTATTTTTGTTACAATTTTATTCTGTAAAGTTAGATACAAGATTATGTTAAGAGCTGTAAAAAAATCTGTTGTGCAGTTCTGTTTTCTGTTACAAGTCTTATTTGTTCTTCCCATTTAAATGTTTGCAGGTGATAAGTAATTTAGTTACGGATAATTACTCACTTTATTATATGCTGTTCAGAATGTCCAGAATCCTTAATAGTAATTCCATTTTGAGAATTCAGTAAAAAAAAGGTTACATTCAAATTTATTTTTGCAGCATAAACACAAAGTACTCACATCACAATGCTTAAGAAAATTGGCAACAGGTTCACATTTTTGTAATAGCTTATAAGGCCATCTTGCACTTGGGGATACTAATATTATCAAATGTTATCAGTGATGATAGACAAATGCCCTCTTAGATGCAGATTATGTAAGTAAAAGCTCTCATGCAATTTCTGAGTGTTTAAGTTAATCGATTTGCTGTAGGAATAGAAAATTTAGTTCAGTAAACTATTTTACTTAGGTACTTTTGGTAACATAATGTGCTAACAGTCATGGGATTCTACAGACATTTGAGCTGATGAGAACTGAAGGCCATGTCTGTCCCACTGTAATACTGATAAATCTGCAGTTTAAAGCTGCTTTCTGCTTGTTTAGCAGAGATTTTCAGAGCTTGCAAACCATTATCCAATAGTATTTATGAATGCATATGCCATGTAATATCCAACGTATCACTGCCTTCAGAAAACACCATCATTTAAGTGAAATTTGAAATGGATGCTGAGAAATACTTTTGGATAAAAGCAGTACGAGTTATGCAACTTTCTTTTCGGAGACTGTTGTATAAAAAATCTTTCATGGTAGCATGCTGCAGAAAAATGCTTCCATTTATTTATCAGAGAAATCAATATTTCATAGCATTTTATGACTGTTCCATAAATACTGAAGCTGTCTTTGGCTTTTATGTATCAGGATGAAATTTTTAGTATATCAGTCAAGTGATTGCTGCTGAAAACATTACAGCCCAAAATGCTGCTGTACTGCAGTGCCAGCATTATTACTTTGGTAGAATAATAGTTCTGGTTTAAACTTTGAGATATTTGAATAATAATGTTAGATGAAAGCCTTCTTACTTCATTTTCTGTTATATGTCTTCTACAATACCTCTGATTGCACTTTTTTTTTGATTACTTAGGTAGTATTATGCTTTTTCTATGTTTGCTTTCATTATTGCACAAAACAGAGCTGCCAGTATGTACTGCTTTCATTTGTAAAAATGTTTCTTTATGTCACCACTGAATAATCTTCCAAATTTATTCATATAGACATGTAGCTTATAATTACTGATTTTTTTTTTTTACTAAAGTGTAAAAAAATATCTTTTTAAGCTTTTCATTACACTTATGAGTTTTCTCTTTCATATATATTTTTTGAACATTTCCACCAAAGTATATACATTACAGATGTTAACTTGGTCTGCATATGTGAGTTTTAGTGTAGAATCCACACCATTGTAGGTGTCCTCCTTTGCAGCACTTGGAAATAAAATGTAGGCAGAAGGAACCAATGACTTTTTTTGTACTCTTTGGTCCTCGTGCTTGTCAGTTATCAGCCCTCTAAAACAAATAACCACAAAGGAATTGCATATAAAACAAAACCAAATGACTACACATGAAAACCTTTGCTCTAAATGATACTCCAGAGAATACACCATGTAGATTTATTGATTTATTAAAAAAAGTTTCATCTTAAATAAATTAAAATCTCAGTTTCATCAGCCTTCTCTCTGCTAACTGACAAGTGTTCCCTTATCACTGACAGGCAGCCATCAGGGATAGTTTGAGGGGTTTTCTTACGTAGCTGTACATCCCTGAGCATATTTGGTTAAGCAAGGGGAAGGAAGTGTGCAATTAGCTGTCTGCCACCCCTGCAAAGTATGTTACCAGCAGCATTCCCACCCATCAACCTTGAGGCATAGGAAGTGAATTCTTTGATTTCCACTGGAGACATCTTGCCATTCCAGTGAGTTCCCTGGGTTCTCACAACCTCTCCTTCACCCCAAAGAGAGGAGAGTAATCCACATCCCTTCATTGCACTCCCTTCTTACCTAGCTTCTCCAATGCAAGGGTTGACTGATTGAACCCCATTCACCTAGGTTACAGTTAGGACTCCATTCCTCTGTAACCTGTAGCCAGGCTGGTCCATTTATTCTTACATGTATCTTCAGTGGCCCTGATATCATACTGATTGCTATGCTATTAGTGTTTCCAGGCAGTTTTATACTCGTGTGAGTTTTGCGGGTTTTTTCTAACTGTATTTAAAACATGCTACTAGTTACTTTACCCATCACAGACATAGGTTTTCCTTTTACCTGTTCCTCCAGTAAAATAATATATTCCCCAGGGGACTTCTGAAGTGTCTCCCCTTTCTACACCTCACTGGCTGATTTGTTCCTTGCAAGGTTGAGTGTCGTGTATCCCTAAACTGAGTGAGACCCCGTAATGCTGTTTGATCCCATTTGGGAGCCTCATCAGCCCAATCATTGTCCTTTAAGAGAGAGGAGTAGGGGATGAGTGGCTTGCCCGTTTGCTTGCATGACTTTTTCATTATAGCAAGTTTCAATAAACTTTGGTCATCTAGTTTCATGTCATGTTTAGTCAGTTGTCCATAAGTCTCATGTGGTGGAGCCAACAAATCATAAAGGAAATCTTTTCCCCTCCATATACTCTGTCATGTAAGAATTTGTTTCCCTTTACATGCTGTGTTATGCAGGTGCTGTACCCTCTGAACATTCCTTCATGCAGGGCGTCACGCTTATCCCACACTTCCTCGTGCAGAGAGATGTGGTACTTTTCCCTCCTTCATGTGGGGGTTGTGCTTCCCCTAATACTTCTGTATGGGAGAGATGTGCCATTACAGTATCCAACTGAACAGAAGCCTGAACCTGAAATAGTGCTGCAGCATGAAGAATTCAATCTGAAGTAGCCCAGAGGCCTAAGCGCATGAGAAGATCAGGCTGAACTGTCACATGGGGGCATACTGTATGCCATGAAAGAGAAATGTGCAGTAAGAATTGCCTGTGCGTGCATAATACATAAAACAGATCTCGGTATTCTGCTGACACTTCTGGAATCCTGAATACACACACGTGTGTGTGTGTGTGTGTGTGTGTGTGTGTGTGTGTGTGTGTGTGTGTGTGTGTGTGTGTACATATGCACACACACACACACACACATATATATAGGTTTACTATAAAAATGTTGACATTTAGAATAAAAAATGGCTTTTACACAGAAAGACATTGTCAAAATCATGCAACTAATTAGGTGCAAATGTCAAATCTGATGAACAAATTCAGCAGATTCACCATTTTCAACAAATATCAAATGTCATGTACTTATACCATAGGCATAATTCATAAAATGGACTTCACGATTTTGCAGGAGGAAAGCTCCCTGCACCCCCCCCCCCGTGAGGGCGGTGCCCCCCACCCCCCCTACAAATTCTATATTCCAACTCTGAGATCGCACTACAGTGAGGACAAGGATACATTTCCCAATGCGATCTCTGTTCCTAACATCGACCACATATAAGCGAATGCACAGTGGCATTCTCTGCAAAGGACACTCTCTCAATTAAAGGTCAGAATCACAGGAATCAGCCAACTGCCATTCCACATTCCCATGATCACTGAAACTTCATTTTAATAGTAAACTATACATTACTATTATAATCAGTTTTGACATGATGATTAGAGTGACCAACCCCTTTGTTAAAGTGCACCACTAAGATAAATAAATAACAAAGAGATTTACTGGTTAGTCTTGAGTCAAGAATAACTCTTCAGGATGTGCAAAGCATTTTCATTTATTATAGTCAAACAAAGCACAACGCTGGGGAGACTGCCTTCATAAAATTTCCAAATCAGCCTCAAATCAGAGAACAATAACACTACATATACATGTTTTCTTATCAATTTCATGCATGCAGAACTTTGATGTAACATAGTTTTTAAAAAATCATACAATTTTAAAATAATTTGTGGCCTTGTGCTTCTCACTTAGAACTCCAAATTAACACTTGACAAATATGCCTTTTTAGAACACAGACCACCTGGCCTAACAATCTGTCTTTTGACCTTATATTCAGTGCCACTATTTTACAAACATCCTTGCAATAATTCATTTCCCAGCCTGAGTAGGCCAGAGTTTGCAAAAAATTCTTGGCACATTGTTTTCTTTCCTCCCTCCATTACATTCTGAAACCAGACTTCTTTAAACATAATAACATCCCTTAACTCCTTCAGTACTTACTTTGCCTTCAGCTTTCTGTCAGTACATTGTTATGTGATACAAGAAGAGAATGCAGTTGTAAGGCATTTCATGTGAAACTGTATTTTGTATAATCATGCATATATATTACAATATATTTTCAACATAAACATAAACATTTTATTTGACTCATTTGTGAAGAAACTGCAAGTTAATATGCATTTTGTGAAGAATAATCATGAGACAGTACATTTCCCTAACAATTTCCCCATATCCACTATCAGTGTCACACAACACACACAATTATATTTTGATTTTTCTTAACTTGATAAAATAGGCTTCAGCATCATAGTATTCATCATCTGCAGGGATTGAATTTTCATTGTTAAGAGACTTTTATAAATGGCATTTCAAGTGCAGGTAAGTTTAGACATTTTGCAATTACAGCCTTTAGAACAGAAAATATTAAAACAATTAAAAGAATAATACCAATTATTGTAATGATACATTGTAATATACTAGTTTCCAGGGTACCAAATACATGGCCCAACCAACCAAAAAGTGTCCACTGTTTAAATGTGTTGTCCAGCTCCTTGGCCCTCTGCTCCATGAAATTGGCCTACTTTTCTTTTTCATCATGATAGTCACTAAAAGATACAAGTTTGTATGAAGGCACATGACCCCTTTGATCACAAGCATTATGTCTAGTGCCAACCGATTTTGTAACACCATAGTTCAAATTTCAGTCATTTTTCGATTTGCCATTCTGATGTGATGTGAAGTATGGTTTTCTACCTCCTGAAGAATTTGAGCAAGCATGGTTATTTCGAGCACTGTCCTTTGCACTTCATACACAGGAACAAAAGCTGAAAATACTTACTCTGCCCAGTGAATTATCCGCTTATTTTTTAGTCTACCTGCTGGAGAATTTCTGATATGCTGAATAGCAGGAGTAATACAGCCCACAAAGCAGCATCCTGACTGGTTTGTGAGCAACCAGAGGTATGCATGATCACCAGAAATGTAGTAGTGCTCATCTATCATGCCCATGTCAAGCCCCCAGTCATAGCTTTTTTAGCTGTAAAGAGTTTAACACACTTTCAGGTCTAGTGTCATTACATTTGCTGGTTTCCACTGATACAGTTCCATTTTTGGCATAGCATGTGTCTCCATGATTTGTGGTTGCAAGCTGAAGGGACACAACCTTTGAAAAATTAGTCACATTACACCAAGTTAGATTAGTGTCACTAAGATCTTTTTCAAATGAAACCTGTGATGCAGGAATTGGAATCATGGGAATCTCTGTCTTAGCTTGATGAGGTATATGTGAACATACCAAACAGTTTGTCACATTTAAATTCACAGTATATTGTTGAAGAACCAACACAAAACTATTTTCTCTTGACCAGTTTATAAAAGGAAACAGCAACAGAAACAAACCAAAAGTACCTGTTGTCACAGGATTCATCATGAATTGCTGTTTGAGTTGATTTCCTCTTTTACTGGGGCAGATGATTTGTCTCACACTTTGATCTTTCTTTGCTGACAAACATGATTTGTCTGAAGCTTTCACAGAACAGGTCTTTTTTTTTTTTTAGCTCAAACAGTTCTTTCTTTGGAAAGTTTTAACATAAACCCAATCACTAGGCTGCAGTTGCTGATAGAGCTGGTCAGGAGATTGAGGAATAGCTTTTGTTACAGTTTTGTGGTACTGCTGCATGAAATGATTATGTTTTTACATTATCCGTTAGAGTTAATATAGCAATAGCCCACGCCTGGGAGCGGGTAATGCGGGATTTACCCAAACAAAGACAACCGTGGGTAAATCCTGCATTACCCACACCCAGAAGTGGGTTATTGCTATTATGCTATGACATTACTTTTCTTAAATAATGGCATTGTATAATGCCTCTTTGCTGCCCTTCCGCAGCTGTCTGGTATCCGCAGCAGTTCTGATATACTGCGCATGCCTACGCAGTACATCACAGCTGTGGCCAAAAGCAATGGAGAAAGCAAGATTTCCGTTGCTTTTTTACCGTTTCCCTATGTTAAATGGGTTTAACATAGCAAGACAGCTTTAAAATAAGCAACAGAGATCTCCGTTGCTTATTTTAAAGCTGTCTCGCTATGTTAAACCCATTTAACATAGCGAGACAGGTTTAAAAAAAAGCAATGGAGAAAGCAAGATCTCCGTTGCTTTTTACACACTGTGTCGCTATGTTAAAGGAGTTTAACATAGCAAGACAGCTTTAAAAAAAGCAACGGAGATCTCCGTTGCTTTTTTTAAACCTGTGTCGCTATGTTAAACTCTTTTAACATAGCGAGACAGTGTTTTAAAAAAAGACATACTAATGGAAAATGTCCGGGCGACCGGACCTTTTTCCATTAGTATAAGTCGATTTACAACGTGCACGCTGGCCAATCAGCGTGCACGTTTTGGAATATTAATGGGGGGGGTCATGGTAAAATTTTTCATTTGTCACAGGGGGAGCAGCTGGAAGGGACGGTCTTTCCATTAATACCTCATAGGAACTCAATTTCCTTGTAGTATTTAATGTACTTTTTATACTCATTAATGCTAAGGGAAGTGCCTCTGGCCATTTGAGATTTGTTTCAGCACAAATCTTTGAAATTTTTTTCTTTTTTTTAAGGGTCCTATTAAACCTTTCTACTAATCCAGATGATTGTGGATAGTTGGGACAGCGAAGACTCAACTTAGGGAAAAAAATTTGAATAGCTGTCTGGACAGGGAATTAAAATGAGTTTCCTGGTCACTATTGACAGTACAAGGTACACCAAATTTAAAGAATCATTTTTGTGACATGGGTAAGCTTCCACCCATGCAGAAAACATACAAATCACTACTAATACATATTGTAAATTATGTACTTTAGCATTTGGACAAAGTCCAGCTGTACATTAACAAAAGGTCCCCAAGGTGGTGGTAAGCATGCAGCCCTAATGTTTGCATTTTTGCTAATATTATGCTCTAAGCATATTGTTAACATACAGAAGTATCAAAGAGGAGACATGAGGGGCATACCAACTTTGGGTAATTTGAGTAAATAAAGCTGTCTTACCTGCAGATATGTCCTTACCAGGTAAGATAGCAAGGAGGCAGGCGCCATCAGTCGGCCATCTAGATGTTGCCATAAGCCATAAATGGATTTGTTGTATCCATTCTTGAACCATCTCTCAGCTTCTCCCTGAGATGCTTCAGCTTGGAAAACTGACACTTTTTAAAATCAAATGCATCACTACTGTTAGATTCTTGCAATAAAATCACGTCATTTTACACAAAGTCCTTCTACAACTTGCTTAGCAGCTTGATCTGTCTAATTATTTTCTTTTGATATTGAATCTATACCCTTTTGATGGGCACTCCGTTTAAGTACTGATAATATTTTTTTTAACAAGAAAAGAGAATAAATTTTTGTTAAAGCAAAATATTATTCTTGTGGCCAAATTTTCATTTTGATCTCTTTCACAGACACCATCTGCAAATGGATTTAATTCAGCATTGTGCGCAGGTTTATTGTTTACGTCCTTCCTTGGAAAAAGCAGATAATTTGCAGCACTTAATAAGGACTCAAAGTCTATTTTGTATGCTTTTTATGATTAACTAGCCATTCATTTATCAAGCCTAAGGTCCGGTCCCAGCAAGACCAGATAATAGGGAGTCTACAGTATATGTTTTCTTATCAATTTCATGCATGCAGAACTTTGACATAAGATAGCTTTTAACAAATCATACAATTTTAAAATAATTTGTGGCCTTGTGCTTCTCGCTTACAACTCCACATGAACACTTGACCAATATGCCTTTTTAAAACACAGACCACCTAGCTTAACAATCTGTCTTTTGACCTTGTATCATTCAGTACCACTATCTTACAAACATTCTTGCAATGATTCATTTCCCAGCCTGAGAAGGCCAGAGTTTACAAAAGATTCTTGGCACATTGTTTTTTTTCCTCCCTCTATTACATTCTGAAACCAGACTCCTTTAAACATAATAAAATTCCTTAACTCCTTCAGTACTTACTTTGCCTTCAATTTTCTGTCAGTACACTATTATGTGATATGAGAAGAGAATGCAGTTGTAAGGTATTTCATGTGAAACTATATTTTGTATAATCATGCATATATATTACAATATATTTTCAACATAAATGTATTATAAACATTTTGTTTGACTCATTTGTGAAGAAACTGCAAGTTAATATGCGTTTTGTGAAGAATAATCATGAGACAGTACATTTTCTCTAACATCTTGGTTCGGATATTGAAAATATTCTGCTCATTAGATTGTGCACATTTATATGATTGTGGAATCAGGACTAGGTAAAATGTTAAATCAGTATTTGTTAGCATGTAAGTGTTTATGAGAAGCAGTAGAGGGTAGATAAATCTGTTTTTCTCAGAATCAGCACATTTTAGGTGCATTCAGTCTAGCCTGTGTTTTCATGTGTATAATAAAGTGAGGACTTGTCTCAAAAGCATGTTCTTATGGAGCATATTCATAGTAAAAATGTTAACTGTGGCACATCTTGAGAGAGATAGATGGACAACCTCAAAAATACATAAGGGTGAAGAACAAACTTTAATATATTCATCACGTAAGAAAGAAAGTTTCTTGTAAATTGAGGGCACTTAAAGTTCAAATGATAGCTAGCCTGATGATCACAGTCATAGGGACACCTGTTGGAAATAATGTTCTTGCCAGAATAACATCCAAATGAGACAGATGGTAAAGCATTTTAACATGTGACATTGCATGAATTTGTTTCTCATTATGACATTTAATGAAATACACAGCTTGCTAAACTTACCTGATAATCACTCATGCCACGAACTGCCACCTGATTTTTGTTGTATAATTGATAAAGCTGTGAGCCCTTTCTTATTTGCAATGATGATGGACAGGTTGACAGACGAGATCAGACAGGAGTCCCCGTGGACTATGATGTTTGTAGAAGACATTGTGATCTGTAGTGAGAGTAGGGAACAGGTGGAGGAGACCCTGGAGAGGTGGAGATATGCTCTAGAGAGAAGAGGAATGAAGGTCAGCAGGACTAAGACAGAATATATGTGTGTGAATGAGAGGGAAGATAGAGGAATGGTGAGGATGCAGGGAGTAGAGGTGGCGAAGGTGGATGAGTTTAAATACTTGGGATCAACAGTTCAGAGTAATGGTGAGTGTGGAAGAGAGGTGAAGAAGAGGGTACAGGCAGAATAGAGTGGGTGGAGAACAGTGTCAGGAGTGATTTGTGACAGACGAGTACCAGTAAGAGTGAAAGGGAAGGTCTACAAGAGGGTAGTGAGTCTAGCTATGTTATATGGGTTGGAAACAGTGGCATTGACAAAAAGGCAGGAGTCAGAGCTTGACGTGGCAGAGTTGAAGATGTTAAGATTTGCACTAGGTGTGACAAGGATGGACAGGATTAGGAATAAGTATATTAGAGGGTCAGCCCAGGTTGGAAGGTTTGGAGACAAAGCCACAAAGGCAAGATTATGTTGGGTTGGACATGTGCTGAGGAGGGATGCAGAGTATATTGGGAAAAAGATGCAAAGGATGAAGCTGCCAGGTAACAGGAAAAGAGGAAGGCCTAAGATGATGTTTATGGATGTGGTGACAGAGGACATGCAGGTGGTTGGTGTGACAGAGGAAGATGCAGAGGACAGGAAAAAATGGAAACAGTTGATCTGCTGTGGTGACCCCTAACGGGAGCAGCCGAAAGAAGAAGAAGAAGAATTGATAAAGTCATATGTTGTCTGCTCTGATACATTAAAACAGAAGGGCACATAATATGTAGTTTGGATAAAATTGTGTGTTTGAAAATAAAACTCTGAGATGTCCAGAATGAATTGTAAATTATGGGACTTTATAAAAATTAACATATTACAGAGAGAGAGAGCTATTGTGTGGAAAGGTTTAATTAAAAAGGCAGGGGTAGCATGCAGCCGTCCCTTAAAGTAAAGAGGCAGGTAATGCCTGAATGGCCAGATAATATTGATCAATGATGCTGCAAGACTCATTGCTTAAGAATCAGTTAGCAGTAAATATTATTAAAATTGCTCTTTGGCCTGAGTTGCTGGTTTGTATTTCATTAGCTGTTGTTTCTCTGATTTTAATTGTGCCTAACTATGTTGTTTTTTCCACCTGAAGAACTGTCTTACCAGTCTTTTGTAACATTCCCTTCTACTATCTTCAGTAAAGAGTATATGTGGTCAGCAGAGGCCAATTACTTCACTTATGATGATTTAGATGACAGAAAACTCTCCAGACAATTAACATGAAGTAACACCATGTTGTGTTATACATGGCTCCCCAGTTAGAGTAATGCAATGAGACCTACTTATATATTGTGCCATGTAGTACAGTTAGCAGTTGGAAATATGGACCTGTCCTGAAACTGTTTCAAAGATTTCTAAGTGTAACTAAATAATCAATTCAAACAAGAGTCCCAGAATAACCTTGGACATTCCACGAGATGAAGCTATGACAACAAATCTGCTTAATATAACAGCTACTTTGGATGGTTTACAGTATTGCAGGCTAGCAAAGTTACTTTTATAACAGAGGCTTTTATTGGAAGAAAAAAGTAAAGATATGTAGACAGGAAACTTTCATTTACCTTATGTTTAAGAAAGAAAGGTTGTACAAGAAGAATAAACTATCCTCCCACACATAAGTGACCAATGGCTGGATCAATGGCAGATGGCACGAATGGGTGTCAAGAGGTGCAGGCAGGGTTGCCAGATGTCCCTATTTGGGCGGGACTGTCCCGAGATCAGCAGCCTGATCCTGAGTCCCGCCCTGCCGGTTTAAATCCCGGCCAGCCTCCGCTTTGTTTGGTTTTTTTTTTTTTTTTTGATAGTCCCGTATACCTGGCATATGGGCCAATCAAAAATTGCTAAACACAGAGCTTCTTGTGTTCCGCATTAAACACGAGAAGCTCCGTGTTTAGCAATTTTTGATTGGCCCATATGCTGGTATATGGGCCAATCAAAAATCGCTAAACACGGAGCTACTTGTGTTGAATGCGGAACTGCAATGCATTAAACATGAGAAGCTCCATGTTTAGTGCAGAGCTACTGAGCTACTGTTCTTTAATGTGGAACTGTGTTCCGCATTAAAGACCTTTTTTTTTTGGTCTTCACTTGCCATGAGAGACCTTCTTTTTTTTTGTCCCTACCTGGGGGGCTGGAAATCTGGCAACCCTGGGTGCAGGATCTCACAGGAGGAGGAGATTTTTTTTTTCTGAGATCCAAAAGGTAAATTCTAATTAGATGCATTTGTGGAAAGTTTTGAAGCATAGAATTTTTCTACATAATGACTACTCTGCTGTGATTATCACAAAGTTTCTTCCTGTTTTCAGGCTGTGCAGGCAGAAATAGATCAGGTTTAAGTTGTATTTGGTGCTTCTATGGGTCTTGCTACCTGGAGGTAATAAGGGGGTGGAGAGTGCATTGTGTGGACATTATGATGACATCTTCTTACTCCAAAAAGAAAATGCTGTCCTGAAGGATTGGCTGTCAGACCTCAAATTCAAGTTTGAAGATTTGGTTGAGAAGTGCACACACTTTGAGGTCATGTCCCAGGGAAAGTATCTCTGGTTAATACGGGGTACTGGAGAGAACAGAGGGAGAAAACTGCATGCAATTTGTCAGAAGGCCTCTTGTGAAATGCAGGATTTGGTAAAGACTGAGTGAGAGCATGGAATTTTGTAAAGGCCAACTAACAGGTCTGAAGATAAGCCCAGACATATTGTAGTCAGACTAGAAACCTACTCCCTAACAGACAAAATTCTGCCCAAGATATGGAAGCCGGGGCAAGTCTGTAAAATAGGTGAGTATAGAGCTTTTCTGCATAATGACTACTCTGCTGTGACTTCTCAAAAGAAGCCAAAGTTTCTTCCTGTGTTCAGGCTCTGCAGGCAGAAAAGGATCAGGTTTAAGTTGTATTTGGTACACCTGTAGATAATAAGGCATTTCACTTTATGCAGGAGAAACTACAATTTTTATTATTAGGGGAATGCAGGGTTACCAGGAAATGAAAGTTAGTGTGTAAGTGCAAACAATGTGAATGCAGACAAAGAGGCAGAACCTAAAAGTAATAATGGGATGTCCCCTCACAAATCCATTCATATTTTTAATAAACAGGAAAGAATTACGTGACTGGGCTGCTGACTCTTCTTTAACAAGATGTTGGGACTATACCTATCATATTGCTAATGCTGCAAGGGATATGCTTAACGAGGAACTTCCCTTTTACTTGGGAAGAAGTGGTTACTATTCATGGTACTCTTGATTTTCTTTTTGGACTCTTGAGGAGAGCAGTTGGCCACTCAATGACTTGTGGGGGCATGGGCAGCCAACCGTGATCCTTCTGTTGGTGCATACTGACTTGGTAAGTGAGAGCAGTGTTGCAGCTTACTGTTTAAAATACCATGCTGACATCTTATGGGATGGTTTATACTTGAATAGGAGGACTTCCTATCAGGAAAAAGTAAGTTGCACTTCAGAAGAAGACTGCATATGAACATAGAACAAGTCTTATAATATGGGTTTGAGTAGTTAAATAGGCCTGATATTGGCTTGAATCCACTTCAGTCGACCGTTTAGAATGTCGACCCGAAATGTGAACTTTGGAATGCCAAAAAGTAAACCAAAGCAATACATCGACAACCATGGTTTGATGTATTCGACATAGCAGAAAGTGATGTCACTCACCTCCTGCTATGCACATTAATGTACCGTTAAACTGTACAGTCAACAGCATATTAATTCTACTATTTTGCAGGGGGGCTACACTGTCCTGCACCCCCCACCCCCTGCACATTAAATATACCAACTTTGAAATCTTACTACAGTGAGGAAATGGGCTAATTCCCAGTTCCTCACTGAACCGCAATCCCCCTGCACAATGTTAAACCCAAATGCATGACTTACACTACTCTTTTGCTGTAGTTTAGTTGATTCATTTGGGTTCAACATTCTGCTGACTTGAAAACTGTAAGTCGACCACATGCTGGTCGACCGATGCAGTTTCAAGGTTTTCAGTGTAACCCATTGAATATCCGGCATTGTCAGTCTTATATACGGAGGAGGAATTATTAATCTGTTAATATTTCTTTTAATAATGGCAGTAATCAGCTAACCTACTGAGAGGCTCAAACATTGTTATATTTTAAGGTTGAAGGCAAGCTATGGACTACTGTACAAATGTTCAGAATCTATTTGTTTTTTCAATACTGCAGGAAAATATGCAGGAAGCTAATGCATTTTGTTGTTAACTCTATTGTAAGTATTTTTTCTTTAAAGCTTGTTTATCAGTGAACCAGCAAAAATTATCTGTTAGAGATGCTCAGCTATTTATGTACCAAATCTGAAATGTCCATTATGAGAGCTCTTTGGGATTTTGAATTGGGTCATATGAAAACATCTTTGATTGGATGAGGCGATTAGACGGAGGTGTATTTCATCTAAGGATAAATATCTAATAATAAGAGCAGATATGCTGTATGCATTCATTGAACCATTCCCCACTACTATGCCACTTGACTGTCCCAGTAGCCAGATCCTTAGAAAAGCATTGGTGATTCTATTGTATTACTTAAAGAAGGGCTATTTCTGTCAGATATTGGGTGGAGGGTGGGATTTCATTGAGCAAATACAGATGTATAAATGGTGATTCCCCAGAAATTGTAGGGGTGGGATCAACTTAGAAGAAATATATCTGGGATTGTCAAAATCTACTCAAGACCAGATTGGTTTGGAAAAAAAATGCAATTTTTGCACCAACTAAGAGACTCTCTGCCAGATCTAGATAATAGGAGGAAAAGAGGACTCCAAGTGGACAAGCAGTTAATAAGAATGAGAAGGAACAAATGTTAGAAATAATGGATAAAAACTGGAGTTTCTGAGAGAGAGTGATATAGAAATAGTTTCTTTAAAGTTGCCTTCTAATATCAGAAATTATTAGAGATGAAGCTCAGGCGAGACAGACAGCTGACTCTACAGTGGATATGTTACGCTCTGCCACTAGAAGAATGCAGGTAAAAAATCATCAGGATATTCTTGAGGAATTAAAAAAAATATGGCAAATTATATCTGGCCACACCCCAAGATAACAATGAAAAAATAGCCATGACCAGTTATTTAGAAAGATTAATGTTGCCAAACCGGAGGAATTTTGCACTCCCAAAAACATGTTCCTAGGTGCCCCTTGATTCCTGATTCACACCACTAATGTTTGTTATCTACATGAGGAAAAATTCTTTGAAGTCTGCTTTGGGTTTATAAATACCTACCAAACCAAAATCCTAATTCTTCTGTACTTTGTTGCATACTTGGGAACCATACATATGTCCTCCAATTGTTTCCTTGTAAATTGTTTTTCCAATCTCTCTTCCCAGTCTTTTCTAACCTCCTCTGATTGAGTCTTATAGTTAACATGCAATATTTTATATGTCCTACTAGTTATCTCTTTTTTAACAGCAGATTTTGTTCGAGATTCACCAACTTCCATTCTAGAAAAAAAAGAGAGTTCTTTAGAAAATGGAAATAGCAAATTACATAGAAGTAACTGGAAACTAGGAACAATACATGCAGAATAAGGTTCAGGAGTAGTTGTGAGGTTTAAGGGAATGCAAGTATTGAGAAATTTATGTTAAGTTGGACTTATAATTACTTAGAAAACATGTGATGTATAATTATATATATATATATATATATATATATATATATGGAAAATGTTTGTGTCTTTCGGCTTTTCCCGGTTAGTGGTCGCCACAGTGGAACTCCGGTCCGCTAATGATTGGCAGTAGATTTTTACGTGCTGGCTTGCCAGGCCTAACGTACAACCTTCAACGAAGGAACACCCATTCACGCATGTCGCCACACAGAAGACGCTCTAACTGAGAACGTCTAACTGTGAGGTGACAACGCTACCGCAGCAGCACCACCACCACAGTATATATGGAAAATGTTAATATTGTTTTATTTCTATTAATGTATGTTTGCCTATGTCTTTAGTGATAATGTAATAAAGGTATTTAAAAAAAATTGCTTGAACCTGCAGACTGCTCATTTGCATGTAAAAGTAGTCAGCAATGAGAAAAAATAAACAACTAACAACTTTGCATGAAGAAATCTTTGTACATTTTGTTGAGAACAGACTGTACAGAATTCCCTTGCCAACTGCCTTCAGCTGCAGACTTGTCTCCCACTGAGAGCATTTGCTAATGGGGAAAACAAGCTAATATATTTGCAGATGCAAGAAACGGCATATTTTACAACTTTCATCATTTTGCCTTATTTTTCAAGCCTATTTGCTTATGAAAACACTTGTTTATAGCTTAAATCAAGGAGATTAATCTAGACATCCACCCTTCCAAAAGCAAGGTAAATTATCTTAAATCTACATATAATGTTATCAGTTCACTTTATGACCCCTACCCTACCCAGCAGCCCAAGATCACAGTATTATAGTAACTGAAGCTTTCATTTGTCCAGACTTTCTTCTCTTGTAGTACTATAAAGCATCTATTTCTTGTAGGTAAAAAGTACTTGCTTACTTTAATATCTTTAACACATATAGTCACTAAAAGACTCACCCACACACATTTAAAATACCTCTGACTTCACACTATGCATAACGTCTTTACAATATAATGTCATGAAATGTTTTATATAAATACTAAAAAGAGCAAAAATTATTTTACTTAACACATTGGCCAGGGTACTGGACAGAGGCTGTTGAGGGAAGAAAGGGGGGGGGGGTAATGGTACTGATTAGACAAGGATTTCAACTGGAGATTGACCATGCAAAAAAATTACCACCTGCAAGGGAAGGGACTCAATATGATGAAGGAAGAGCAAGAGGAGCTAAACGTTTTAGCTGGAAAGGGTGATAGAGGATGAAATACTGAAGAGACAAATGGCAGTTGGACAAAGAAACTTCCCTCACTCCCCCAAGCTCCTGAAAAGTCTTGTTAAGTTAAGACAGCAAAAGGTAGAATGGAGCATATTAAAAAACAGGGATCTGAATTCAAGAAGCCTACTACATGAGTCAGACAGTATAGGAGAAGTCTTTATAGGATGTTATAAAGAGTTGTATAGGGAGTAAAAAATGGCATTCATATGGGAATAAGAGGTAAAAGATTATCATGGGGAACTTAACCTACAAAAATTGATGAGAGAGGAGGCAGAAATGCTGTTGCTGAAGATTACTACACAGGAAATAGAAGAGCATGGAAGAGCACAGGCTCATGAAAAGTCTCCAGGTTGGGATGGGGTGCCAATGGAAGTCTGTCACCTGGGTAAACAAGATTTACTAGAGAGCTGTTATATATTATTCAATGCCATCTTGGAAATTAGGACATTCCTCAATACCTGGAAGGAGGCCATAATATCAGTATTGCCAAAAGAGAGAAATGACTTAACTAATCCTAGTTTTTACAGGCCAATATCCATGCTTAATCATGATTATAATATTTTCACTTCTATATTAGCCAATAGGATTGTAAAGATACCAGAAAAATTAATATGGATCCATGTGGCTTCATCAAGGGGAGACAGATTTTGACAATATTTTATTAGTGGATATCATTCACCAGGAAGTGGAAATTAAAAAGTCTCAGCTAATGGTAGGGTTGGATGCTGAGAGGTACTGTTTCACACATACAAAAAAGCTCAGGCAATCCTTAGCTTCATATTCCTTTAGGTCTATATCTTTTACAAGCATTTCTAGAAGAAATTCCAACCATTTTCTTGACCAAAACAAAACACATTAATTCTAACCTTTTTTCTGGGATGGAGCTAAACTAAGAATAAGTTGGGATACATTACTTCTGCTAAAAATTGGGGATGGCTTGGTCTTCTTGACCTCACAAGATATTTATCAGAAGTTTATCTGAAGCTATTGCTCGAGTTATAGTTGGGGGTGTGATGGCACTATGTGAAAAGCACAGCCAACTTTCTCTTGAGACTACAAATGAAGGATTTCCCTATTTGATGGCAGTCTATATTGTTAAGACATACAGGGGATATATTCCTTTTCAAGCAGTTTAATACAGTGGCAAATAATTTATTTGGATGTCAGGATATGATACCTTGGAAAAAAATTCTGTCCTCCTAATAAGCAGCTTGCACATTGAGAAAGCTGAAACAGAGGTGTTTAGAAACTGGACAAGAAAGGAGTTGGAATAAAGCATTGTTACCAGATTAGAACTCATTCAGATTGGATGGACTGGAATAGAGCCCAAGAAGAGTTTCATTTGGGAAGGGGACTTACTTTGGAATATGAAGGCCTAGTTTACATAGCCAGAAAGGTGAAATTTGTCCATATGACCCCCAGAATAAACCTAGGCTGAAATATCTCTAGTTACGTAGTAGATCTGATACCTGGTTGGTAAAGCAGCTAATAAGAATAGTATATAGGGAGCTCAAGGAAATGAGTAACCCAGCTGGGAGGCAGTGGAGGACCATATAAGAAAGGGACTTGCAAAACCATTTCTTCTCAGAACAATGGAGATGGATTAGTAAGCTGGTCAAGTTTTCCACAAAAACTAGGAAGTTTAGAGTATTTTCATAGAAGTACCTCTACAAGTACTTTTATAAACCATCTTGTACAGCTCTTATGTTCCTTGGAACCCCCGAGGACTGCTGACAGTATAGTCAAGAAAGAGAAAGTACCTGGGACACATATTTTTGTCATGTGAAAGACTTCAGGAGTTTAAGGAAATGCTTCAGGAGATGTTACTTGCTGTACTATCCCAGGTTTCTCCTGTAAATGAGTCTTTATTCTTGTTGGGAGATGCTACAGGAATGTCTCTCTATTCTCTTAAAAGAACAATTACTAAGATATAGAAAACCATTAGTGGACCAGATATAGAAGGGATAAAGACCTGGCTTAATGAATAGAATACAGGAAAAGGAGCGGTTGTTCATACTCCGCAAGAGTCAAACACCCGAGAAAATGGAATAAATGCAATTGAAGCATTCATGGCAATAGGACGCAAGGGAATGAGTTACTTTAGATAATTTAATTTAGCCCTAGCAACATTTTTGAAGGGATGCAAATTTTGTTGTGAAAGTTTAGATGGTATAGGTAAGGCTAAAACTACCCTAGAGTTCATAACCCTTATGTGCAGATTTGTACTCATTGACTTCCTTTTTGTTCTTGGAAGAATGTTCTGTTGGTCATCTGATTTCTTTTTATTTAATCCTTTATAAAGTTGTTTATATATGGAGAGGGGTAGTTTGTCTAGATGATATGGTTTATGGAAGATGAAATGTTTAGGGTCTATACTATATATTCAAAGTTTCAAAACTTCGAATCCCATATGATCGAAGTTTGAAACTTCGAATATATAATAAAACATCCAAAAAAAAAATAAAACTTACCTTAACGCTCCGAGCAGGGGGGCAAGCCACCCTGCACCCCTCCATGTGGGGGGCTGTGCCTATACTATATATTCAAAGTTTCAAAACTTCGAATCCCATATATTCAACAACATATGATCGAAGTTTGAAACTTCGAATATATAATAAAACATAAAAAAAAAATAAAACTTACCTTAACGCTCCGAGCAGGGGGGCAAGCCACCCTGCACCCCCCCATGTGGGGGGGTTGTGCCCCCACACCCCCCTACTTAAATATACCAACTTCGAGATTGCACTTCAGTGCAAAAAAGGGAAATTCTCCCATTCTGCACCATACAGCGCTGTTACACTTAACCTTCGAACTTTTCAAAGTTTGATCATATGGTATCGACCATATAACATTCGAACTTTGAAAAGTTTGTTCATGTAATAGGAACCCAAATGTTTGTTATGAATAAAATAGTGGTGTACTTATAATAGTGTGAATCTGTAGTTATGTCAATAATACTAGTAATAAAAATAAAAAATAAAAACAAATATTCCAAATCCATATCTTACTAAGAAAATAAATCTTTGTTGCCTGAGATTTGTGGGGGCACCACTGGACATCAAAAACTCTTATAACTGTCTAGTGGTACAAAAATAGATTTTCAGTAAATAATCATGTGATGCAAACCAAAGAACAACATTCCATATAAAGTGCATCATAATGCAGCAGCTGCAAAAACTAAAATTCACCTTTATTTGGAACCGTCACCTGACATTACCAAAATTACATTCTCAGCAGTCTTATCCAAGTGTCTTTGAAGGGATTAGATAACAATTAGACAATAGACTTAGACGGCCTGTCTGGACCTTAAATAATAAAACTGTGTGTCTAGATTTTTCCTCCACTGAACTAGCAAACATTGTGTTCCTGTATTTTCAGTGGTCAGCTGTAAGTACTGACAGTCCATGTTTGATGAACTTGGTTTAGTCTATAGCCCTGGTGTCAAATTGCAATCTTATGCTAAACGGCATTTGGTATGAAAACTGTTTATGCCATGTATTGCACTTGGAAGTCAATAGATTACTAATTGTGCCATTTGAGTTTTGGCACTCATTTATTGGTTACTTAAAAGCAGTCCTAGGTAAACTGTTAATCTAATTAACTGATGTTATGTTACAGACAGGAAAGTCAGGTAAGTTATATTCAGTTAAGCTTCTACCATGTCTACCTAATATCCTATTTGCAGCAATGTTATATGTATTTAATTAGTTTTCTGTCAGCAAATCAGCTAATAACACCCTAATAATGGGCGACTTCAACTACCCCACCATTAACTGGGAAAACTACTCGTGTACCAACTCCTTAGCTCAACGCTTTCTGGAATTCATAAACTCCAATGCCCTAGATCAACTTATCCACACCCCACCAGGGGCAACAATATCCTAGACCTAGTCATTACCAACATGAGTGACCGGTGTTCCACACCTGAAGTCAACTCCTCGTTGGTCCGATCCGACCATAAGCTTATCACCCTTGATATCCACATCCTGACCCCACCCCCGCATTAAGGAAACCAGAGTAAAAAATTCTCCAAAGCCAACTTCATGCTTCTTAAGACAGAAGTGGTGAACTTCATGACACCCATGCAGATGGACAATACAGTTACAACTGCTGAATCCTACACAAATGCACTCTATAAGCACTTACACGAGTGCATGGATTGTGCTATCCTCCAAAAAAAGGAAGCCAATCTGGTGGTCCCCTGCCATAAACACACTGTACAACAGAAGGAAGAAAATGTTGCAAAAGAGAGTAAAATCCCATGAGTGGAGGAGCTCCCTGGTCAGCCTCAGTAAGAAGCTGAGATCCCTTATAAGATCCTCCAAAGCTAGCTACAAAAACAAAATCGCCACTAAATCCAAGGACAACCACAAAGCATTCTATAGCTATGTCAATAATCTAGATGGCAACACCCAGATTTGCTCTGAATTACAGCACAAAGGCATGAAAATTACAGAACCAACTGATATTGCCAACATCCTGGCAGATCGGTTCAGTGCTAACTTTACCCCCTTCTCACCCCCTAAAGGGTCCATATCTATACAGGAAGAATGCAGAGTCCCTGTAATCACAACTATGCAGGTAAAAGCTGCACTCTCTAAAGCCAAAAACACAGCATCCATGGGACCGGACAACATCCCAGGCTGCGTTTTACACGAACTTCCGAACGAACTGGCTCAACACTTAAGCACCATGTTCAATAATAGCCTTGCATCAGGCTTTGTGCCCACTGAATGGTGCACATCTTAAGTTATCCCACTCCACAAAGGGGGAGCCACCACTGATCCCGGGAACTATCGACCTATTAGCCTGACGAGCCTGGTCTGCAAGGCCATGGAACGTATCATCATGGAACTCATAGACATTGGTAACCTCCAAACTCTGGATCCCACCCAGTTCGGGTTTATGAAAGGCAGATCATGCCTCCTGAACCTGATCGACTTCTTTGAGGCAGTCACCAAAGCCGTGGATGAGGGTAAGGTGGTTCGCACAGCCTATCTCGACCTCATCAAGGCTTTCAACACCATCCCCTATTCTGGAATTATAGCTAAACTCACTAAACTAGGTATAAATCCCTACGTCACAAGATGGGTTGCCAACTGGCTCACCGACAGAACCCACACTGTAAATGTTGCAGACTCCAAATCTGACCTCAAGGCAGTGACAAGTGGAGTGCCACAGGGTTCCGTCCTGGGACCTCTCCTGTTTGGTATCTACGTCTCTGATGTACAGGCTAACACAGAAGGCCTCTGGCTGATGAAGTTCACAGATGACTGTAAACTAGGAGTCATAGTCAAGTCCCCAAATGATGTGGACATCCTACAGAATGGCCTCACTGAGACAGATGACTGGTGTCAGAGCCATGGTCTCAAGCTCAATGCCAAAAAGTGCAGTGTCTTCCCCTTTGGTAAAAACTCTGTACCCATGAACTACCACATAGGTAGCAAGCAATCTACTTAACACCAAATGCGTGATAAGAGACCTTGGGACCCAGGTGGACAGTAGTCTCTCCTTTGATAGTCACATCGCCACAGTAGTCAGGAAGTCCTTCTACGTGGCACACCTCATCAAAAAAGGGTTCTCATCCAGGTAAAAATAGGTCATTGTTCCCCTCTACTCATCACTCATTAGACCCATTATAGAGTACAACGCCCTTTTGGAATGTACCTCACAAGACATCTGCAGCAGCTGGAAAGGCCACAGAAGTACCTCACAAAGAGGATTACTGGCCTCAAACAAATGCCCTACACTGACCGCCTCAAAAAACTCCAGCTTTACTCCGTAGCATATCGCCTAATCCAAGGTGATCTCTGCCTAACATATAAAGCTATGCCAAACCCAGAACTGTTGGACATGCTACACCTAAAGAAATCCCAATCCCTCCAAGCTACATGCTCTAGGGACCTAAACCTTGTCACCACAATAAACAGGACATGCTGGAGGGATAGATTTCTGTCCCAGAGACTTCCTGTACTCTGGAACAAGCTACCCATCTATGTCAAGCAAAGTTCTTCATTAGCACTCTTCAAGAAAAATCTTGATGAGTGGATGGGAAATAGGAAATACACCCCGGGGATCACTTCTGTGTCTCTGCTGGACAGTGGCACAGGAAAATAACTTTCTTGGGTGGTGTAAAATATGGTACCTTGATGGCTAGGCTTACGTAGGCCCTTGGGCCAATAGCCTAGTACCTACCTATGAACCTATAAATGTGTCAGTCTGTTAAAATACTAGTGTATCAGAAAACATTGCTGCTAGTGTTTCAGCTAGTTATTTATGGAGTTAATAAAACAACAAAGTAATTATTTTGTTGTTTACTCCATGTGGTCATAGGGTATTATGGATTAATTTCTAGTGCAATGCTTAATTCTTAGATTTATAAAGTGATTATTCACTAGTTTAAAACCCATTTCACTTTAAATTTTCACTCAACAAGCTTTTGCTTTAACATGCTTTCACTCAAAAGCCCCCATGCAGGAGACTGATCTCCTACCACCCTCCCCATGTAGGAAGGATGCACACTACCAGACAGGGCAATGTGCCTTCTTAGAACTGTGTACATGCATGGGGCTATACTCCGATTACATTTTCTTATTCAGAAGACTGGGATCATTCTACACTCCCCTTCAGAGCAGTGGTTCCACTGAAAAAAATTTCTTCAAGAAACAGCATTTTTAGCAGGAAAAAATAAACAGGTCAAACTAATAAGCTGCGTACTGATAAATGCTATTGCTGCCCTTTCAGTTTCTTTCTTCCTGCATGGGCATTATAAATTAAGTTGATCCAAAGCTTTCATTTTCAGAATTTTGACCATGTAGTTTAGAAATATAGTAAGCTCTAGCTAACATTTTCATCTATGTTAGCTGATCTTTATTTTCTTACTTTACTTCAACCTTCCCTCTCCATAGAGGCATGGAGCCTAAACTAAGACCCAGATGATCCATACTTATAGAAGTGCAGGTTCTTGAAGAGCCCGCTAGGGAGCATAGGACAGAGTGGTAGCTCTTGACTTGCCCATCCTGGGTTGAGGGCAGTGACTCTGGTTTGCTCTTTGAATGACACCTAGAGAGAGTACTAGGCACTTAACAAGGGGAGGGGCCATGCACCTGCTAAACTCATGTTGCCAACTGGTGCAGCCTGGGGAAGTAGTGGGTGTGCAGAGACATTCAAGCCTCTCTGAAGTAGGCAGCATGGTGGAATTTGAAGGAGCTGCTGTGGTGGGCAAGGAGCTCCAAGGAAGGAAGACGATAGCTGGAAGAAGCCCTGAAGGCTGCCAGTATGATGATCCCCTGTGATTGGCTCTCATCTCAAGTGGAATGAATGTCCCATAGAATGGATTTTATCCAGTGAAGAACATTGGTTCATAGGTGAATACTAGGCTAAATGCCCTGAAGGGCCATTTTAAGCCTAGTTGTTTTATCCCATTGGCTGTACAAAATACCCTTACCATGATTTTTATTCCTATACTTCCGAATCTGAATGTATGTTCTTGGGGTCATGTCAATCAGTATTTTAAGGGGGGACTCTGCTGCAGGATAGGACATTTAGGCATTGCAATCCCTTAGCAACACAGATCAGTCCTGCGATAAATTTTCTTATTCCCATCCATTGATCTAAGTTGTGTTTAATTAGAGAAGGGGATGAGCTTTGTTTTACATGGCTGGGGAGTCTATTCTAGAATAGCGGCATCCTCTGGGATATATATCTGTCCCTCCAAACTGTTCTGTTTACATTGCGTTAGACATAGGTGTCTGGATAGGGTATTTCTGATGCCATTTGACTTACACATCTGCAGTAGGTCCATTAGTATTAGTTAAGAGTATGCCTTATAGGCTAGGCACAGATAATTTCTTAATAGTCTATAAGGCACCGAGTAAAGCTATAAAGATTTGAGGCAGTCCATGTAGGCCATGTGGTTTAATCCCTATATACTGTTTTTGAGGAATCTCTGTGGATGCTCCAGTTGTATATTTCTGGACAGGTACATATCAAAAGAGATATTATGCTCTATAATGGTCCTGATGAGGGCCCATTCTAAAGTATAATGGGCCTGATGAGGGCTGAGTACTGTGGAACAAGATATCTCTGGACTGAGATGCTATCCATTTGCTTACAACTTGAGCAGTGTAGAAAGGCTTCCTCACAACAACAGACACTTATTAGTCAAATGCTAGGTCATTGTCTATATAGTTCCCAAATCTCTAACTACTACTGGATCGAGTCTTAAAGGTGTATTTTCCATGTAGTAATTTCCTGGAACATTCACTTTTCCGATGGCTTCACTAATGCACATTTTAGCATATAGCTTTAGTCCATGATTCTGGCACCAGTTATTTGTTTTTGGACAAGCCTTCTTGGAAATAGTTGAGTCTTTTTGGGATTCAATGACTGGTCTCAACTTACAGTAGTCTTCAAACTTGGTCAGCCAAAGACCACTGATGTTTTCTTGGACTTCTGAAAAGTTGATGCCAACTAGGAGTGGTCCCAGCAACAAGGTATGCGGGACTCCACTACTGATGGGTATTTTTTGTGGAGGTAGCTTAACCTGTCTTGGGTTTCTGTGTCCTATATGTGAGCCAGTTGGCAATCCAGCAAGTGACATAAGAGTTTATTCCTAATTTTGTAAGCTTATCTACAATGTCTGTGTGGGGTATTGTGTCAAAAGCTTTGGCTAGGTCTAGGTAGGCAGTGTGTACCAACTTGCCTTCATCTATTTCTTTAGTGACTCTTTTGATGGGCTAACTGCAAGGAGGACTGATAGACAACAGGACTGATGATCACCAAGCAACAGTACACTCCCTGAAAAATAAAAAAATAAAAGAGGTTTGCTTTGACATATTCTGTGTTGACCTCCTTTTTGTAAATATTTATTAGTTTCTGAGTTTGATGCTTAGAGGGCTTTGATATACTAGATTTAGCCAATCATTGCAATAGTGTAACAATACTACATTGTACTGCACTGACCATTTTTTTGGAACTTCAGACAATCATAAAGAATACTCATTCAAAAGCATATAGGTTCATAGGTAGGTACTAGGTTATCTGCCCAAGGGCATTTATAAGCCTAGCCAGAGTGTGTTGGCTTTCACCGCCCCATTGATTACTTAACTGATCTTCTGTCAAGCAGAGCCAATGAAGTGATCCCAGGGGTGTATTTTGTTACCTATCCACTCATCAAGGTTTCCCTTGAAGAGTGTTAGTGGGGGGCTCTGCCTGATGTAATTTAGAATTTTGTTCCAAAGCATGGGGAGTCTCTGTGACAGGAATCTATCCCTCCAGAATGTTCTATTTATTGCTGTGGCAAGGTTTAGCTCACTAGAGCGCGTGGCTTGCAGTGACTTGGATTTCTTTAGGTGGAGCATGTTCATCAATTCTGAGTTGGACATGGCTTTGTAAGTCAGGCAGAGATCACCTCTGAGTAAGCGATATGCCACTGAGTACAGCCGGAGTTTTTTCAGTTCGGCTGCATAGGACATATGTTTGAGGGCAGTAATCCTCTTGGTGAGGTACTTTTTTGTTTTTTCCAGCTGTTGGAAGTGTCTTGTGAGGTACATCCCAAATGGGGCATTGTACTCTATGATGGGTCTACAACCTCTTTATTTCTAGATGCAAACCCTTTAGTAATTAGATGAGCCACATAGAAGGATTTCCTAACTACTTTGGCAATATGATTGTCAAAGGAGAGATTACTATCTGCCTAGGTCCCCAGATCTCTTATTACCTCTTCTGTATTAAGGGGCTGCCACCTATGTGGTAATTCGTGGGTGTTTTGTTTTTCCCAAATGGGACGACTATGCGTTTTTTGGCATTTAGTTTGAGGCCATGACTTTGACACCAGGTGTCCGTCTCAGTAAGGCCCTTTTGGAGGATGTCCATGTCAGCTGGAGAGTCAGTTATGGCTTCCAGTTTGCAGTTATCGGCAAACTTGGTTAGCCATAGTCCTCCTGTGTTTGCCTGTACTTCTGAGAAGTATATGCCAAACAGTAGGGGTCCCAGGACTGAGCCTTGCAGGACACCACTTGTGACTGGTTTAGAGTCGGACCTGGAGCCTGCTATTCTTACCGTGTGAGTTCTGTCTGTAAGCCAGTTGGCAAACCATCTCGTGATGTAGGGGTTTATGTTCAGGCTGGTGAGTGTTTCTGTAATACCTGAGTGGGGAATGGTGTCGAAAGCCTTGGCAAGGTCAAGATAGGCTGTGTGAACCACGTTTCCCTGGTCTATGGCCTTGGTGACTGTCTCAAAGAAGTCAACCAGGTTTATTAGGCATGATTTGCCCTTAACAAAGCCAAACTGGGTTGGGTCAAGTGTTTGGAGGTTCCCAATGTCTTTGTTAATGAGTTCCATGATGAGGCGCTCCATAGCCTTGCAGACCAGGCTAGTCAGGCTTATGGGGTGATAGTTACCAGGGTCAGTTGTGGCCCCTCCTTTGTGGAGAGGAATAACCATTGCTGTGTGCCATTCTATGGACACGTAGCCTGTGGAGAGGCTGAGGTTGAACAGTGTGTTTAGGTGGGGGGTTAGTTTGTTCTGTAGTTCATGCAAGATGCAACCTGGGACACCATCTGGTCCCATTGATGCTGTGTTTTTGGCTTTTGAAAGGGCTGTTTTCACCTATGCGTCTGTGATTTTTGGGACACTACACTTTTCCTGTATTGTTGTGGGCCCTTTTGGAGGCGAGAAGGGGGGGTGAAGTTTGCACTGAATCTGTCTGCCAGGATGTTGGCAATATCAGTAGGTTCAGTATATTTTGTGCTATTTTGCACTAGTTCAGTGCATATCTGTGAGTTGCCACTTAGATTTTTAACGTAGCTAAAGAAGGCTTTGTGGTTATCTTTTGAATCCTTGGCTATTTTTCTCTTGAAGTTAGCCTTGGATGATTTCATGAGGGACCTTGGTTTCTTACTGATACTGATCAGAGATGTCTTTCCTTCTTTGGATTTGCTTTTTTTCTGAACTAGTTTCCTCCTTCTATTGTATAGCTTGTTTATTGCAGAGGTCCACCAAACTGGTTTCTTTCTCTTAGAGGAGTGAGTCTTGGTTTTGCTGGGGATGGCACGATCCATGCATCCTCGTAGGTGCTCACAGAGTGCATTTGTATAGGTTTCTGCATCTTGGGCAGTATTATCCTTTAGCGTGGGGGCTGTGAAACTTACCATCTCTGTCTTAAGTAAGGTAAAGTTTGCTTTAGAAAAGTTTTTTACTGTGGTTTCCTTAGTTGGGGGTGGTGGTGGGGTGTGGATATCCAGAGTGATTAGTTTATGGTCTGATCTAACCAGTGACAGGTTGACCTCCGGTGTGGAACACCTGTCGCCCATGTTGGTGATGACCAGGTCCAATATGTTTTCACCTCTGGTAGGGCAGTTTACCAGCTGATCCAGGGCATTTGAGTTGATGAATTCCAGGAAGCGCTGGGCCTGGAAATTTGTACTCGAGTAGTTTTCCCAGTGAATGGTAGGGTAATTGAAATCGCCCAATATCAGGGTGTTCAGTAGGACGTTCATGTTTTCCAGTGTCTCCAAAAAGGTGGAGTGGGGGTCCTGGGTCATGGAGGGTGATGTGTAGCAGGCCACAATTTGCATTGCAGATTTTCCCAATGTTAACTTCACATGGATGATCTCAGAGGCATCATGCTGCACCACTAACCTGGAGGTGTAGGTATCCTTGATGAATATGGATACACCCCCTCCTTTTGTGTTTCGGTCCATGTTCTGTGGCCGGAACGTGTGGTATGAATTGTAGCCCAGTAGTGCTGGGGTGCTCTCTGGAGCCTTGAACCAGGTTTCAGTTACTGCACAGATGTCGATGTTCTCCATACTGAGGAGTGCTTCGAGCGCGTGCATTTTGAGATTTAAACTACTGGCGTTGAGTAGCATAACCCTCAGTTTTTTGTTTATTGTGCTGTTTATGGAGGTGGGTTTGACGTTTGAGCCTTGCCTAAAAAAGGCACTATGGGGGCAGCAAGAGCCTTGGCCAGTATTCAAAAGCCTAGGGGTGACAGGTGCAAGCTATCTCTTGCGAAGCAACGCAGCTTGTTGAGCATGTCGTCCCAGGCTGACAGACACTGGATCCTCTTTGAATGACACCAGAAGCTTAGCCAATTGTTGAAATTGATCATTTTTTCTTTATACTGAGGTATCATTCTTGGTGAGGGCAGGATGCTACTCAGGGTCAGGGTCATACCAGCCTGGGCTGCATGATCAGAGAGCTCTTCCATGTCTCTTTTCATGTAGTCCAGGGAGGTACGTCTCAGGTCATTCATACCAACATGAACAATGACAAAGTCATATTTGTACTTGTTCTGGAGTGACCTGAGTGCTTGTGTTATGTGGCAGATTCTGGCTCCTGATAGGCAGCTAACAGTAACCTTCTGCTTGCCCAGCCTAGTGAGTGGGACATCAGTGTGCCTGACTATAGAGTCATCTATTACTAGTGTGTTAGGTATGTTATTTCACCTTAAGGGCTGTGATTGTGTGGCACACTGATTTTGTGTTTTATGTGTTGTCTGGTTTGTGATGGGAAGGGCAGGTTGTTTGGGTGTCTGCTTTGGAGGTCTTTGATGCTTTTGCAGGTTTTTATTTAGAGCCTCCGAGTATAATTTTGTGTATTTTTTGCCAGTGCTGTTTTAGTAGGTCTGTGTGCGGCTGGAGGTGTGGTGCAAGTGTTAAACTTCTCCTCTTGACTGTCTGTTCCAGTCTTGGGTGGAGACAGCTTAGCTTCCAGTTTGGCTGTATAACTGCATCTCTTGCATATGTAAGATGCAAATGCTAGTGTTTTGTGGTAGGAGGAGAGGGTTGTCTGTGTACATGAGGCAGTTGTAACATTGCCAGATTCATCAGCTGGACTGGAGAGTGCACCTGAAGTTGCCCTTTGGTCATGCCTGAATAGTAGGGTGAGCTGCTTAGTTGCTTGGTTGGTGAGGGGTGAATAAAGAGCCTTGCTCTGCTGGGCAATCAGTGTCAGGGTATATTAGTGCTTGCTATTAGGTCTGAGCAAGTGCTGGGCTGTAAGATGCTTTTTGAGTGCTTAGGCTGAAAGTTAGACTAGTTTCAAGGGAAAAACTGAAGAGGAGACTTAGTGGAGCCGGGAATAATTTAACCATAGCTAACCGGCACTGCCCGGTGTGCAAAACCATGCAAACATGTTTTTTATAGTAGGGAAATGAAAGAGATAGAAATTAGCCCAAAATGGCCAATAAACTACTAACTTCTGGGCTGGAACCACTTCTCCAGGGACTGATAGGTTGCTCAAAGCTCCCCTCTCTCACAGGTGAACAGAGAAACTTCCTTCTATCCAAGTAAGGTATGGGCAACTTAGAAACTAGTATCACAGCCCTGAATTCAGCACTAGCCTGAAAACTGGACTATACTAGCTTAGAAAGGCAGGAAACAAGGATTTTTTTTTTTTGTTTTATTTGAAAAGATAAGGCAAAAACAGTAAAAAATACACTTAAAACAGCTTTAAATGACTACACACGATCAGAAAAGGCTATCACACTTTATTGTGTAGCTTACAACAGTTAAACAAATTATTTAAACAAAAAACAACTTTTTAAAAGTGCAAACAGTCAAAAAAGTACAATATCTGAAAAAAAACAAACTTTTAAATCACAATAAATGCTGGAAAATCTGCGTTCAGGTGGAAAATAGTTAAGTACAACAAGAAAGCACAGAAAACTGATAATCACTCCAAAGTCTCTCTTTTAAGCTAGAAGGCTTGTATCAGTTTAAGGCTTTCTAGTGCTACCCAGTGGGTTAGTTACAGGAAAGATGGGAAACAAGCACAGATGTGGTCTTTTAAACCAGAAAGTTGAAATAGATGGACAAACTGTCCAAATGGTCAATAAACTACAATTTCTGGGCCAAGAACCTCTCCTCTTGTGGTCAACAGGCTACCTAGTGCTTACCACTCCCACTGATAAGCTAGAAGGCTTTCTTCCAACATAGAATGGCTTGCAGGGCTCAGAAGCTTACCAACAGTCCTGGATACAGCAACTCTGTATCTGGACTAGGCTAGTTACAGGAAAGGCAGGAAACAAGCGCAAGTGCGGCTTTTAAACCAGAACATTGAAGGAGATGGGAAAAAAATGCCCAAATGGCCAATAGCTACAATTTCTGGGCCAGGAACCACTCCTCTTGTGGTAGATAGGCTACCTAATGCTTACCACTCCCACTGATAAGCTAGAAGGCTTCCCTCCAACACAGAAAGGCTTGGGGGGCTCAGAAGCTTACAAAGAGTCCTGAATACAGCAAATCTGTACCTGGACTAGACTAGTTACAGGAAAGGTGGGGAACAAGTACAAACATAGGCTTTTAAGCCAGCAAGTTGAAAGAGATGGAAAACTGCCCAAACGGTCAAATAGACTACAATTTCAGGGCCAAAACTCACTCTTCCCATGGAGGATAGGCTACCTAGTGCTTACCACTCCCACTGATAAGCTAGAAGACTACCCTCCAACACAGAAAGGCTTGGGGGGGCTCAGAAGCTTACTGACAATCCTTGATACAGCAACTCTGTAACTGGACTAGGCTAGTTATAGGAAAGGCAGGAAACAGGCACAAGTGTGGCTTTCAATCCAGAAAGATGAAAGAGATGGATAAAAACTGCTCAAACAGCAAATAGCTAAAATTTCTGGGCCACGGACCACTCCTCTTGTGGTAGATAGGCTACCTGATGCTTACCACTCCCACTGATAAGCTAGAAGGCTTTCCTCCAACATGGAAAGGCTTGGGGGGCTCAGAAGCTTACAAAGAGTTCTGGATATAGCAAATCTGTACCTGGACTAGACTAGTAACAGGAAAGGCAGGAAACAAGCGCAAAGGTTGAAAGAGTTGTAAAAGCTTCCCAAACGGCCAATAAACTATAATTTCTGGGCCAGAAACCACTCCTCCTGTGGTAGATAGGTTATCTAGTGCTTAACACTCCCACTGATAGCTAGAAGGCTTCTCTCCAACACAGAAGGGCTTGGGGGGGCTCAGAAGCTTACCAACAGCCCTGGATACAGCAAATCTGTACCTGGACTACACTAGTTATAGGAAAGGCAGGGACCAAACGCAAAACGGGCTTTTAACCAGAAAGTAGAAAGAGATGGAAAAACTGTTCAAACGGCCAATGAACTACAATTTCAGGGCCAAAACCCATTTTCCCATGGTAGATAGGCTACCTAGTGCTTACCACTCCCACTGATAAGCTAGAAGGCTTCCCTGAAACACAAAAACGCTTGGGGGCTCAGAAGTTTACCAACAGTCCTGGATACAGCAAGTCTGTATCTGGACTTGACTAGTTACAGGAAAGGCAGGAAACAAGCTTAGAATATTTTTTTTTGTTACAGAAAAGCAGCTAAAACAGCAGTAAATACAATTCAAATTGCAGTGCAGGCCAGCACACCCGAGTGTGTAGCAACACTACAGCAAATACAGTTGAAATAAATGCAATTAAATTAACAAATGACTAAAAAACAAGTGCAGAAGGCAGTAAATTAGAAGGTTACTAACAAGCAGTAATAAGTGCAGAGTAAGAGTGACTGAACAGATAGCATGCAGAAGAGCAATTAACACAGTTACAGTAAGAGCAGCTGAATAATATATATATATATATATATATATATATATATATATATATATATATATATTTTTTTTTTTTTTTGAGGTAGGGAACAGAGCAGGATTAAGAGGCTACAGGGGTTGACCTTCCCAAATGCTCTGTTTGTACACAGTAGGAGTGCCTGAAATCAGAATATGATCTCACTGCACTCAGTTGAGTGAGCAAATGAGATGGGTCCAGAAGGAGTATCCAAATACAAATCTCCAAGAGGGGAGGGCAATTTCAAAGCCACCAACATTAACACCAAAACAAGAACAGGAAGGGTGGGTGGGGAACTAACAGTAGAGAGACAGCCACAACTTCAGTTGAGTTAATATTCAGTGAAAAACACAAATAAATAAATTAAATACAGTACTATATGCAAAAGAACAGATAAAAGTGTACTTAAATTCACTTATACGTCCAGCTGATTTCAGGTAGATGTTAGCTGGCCAAAGCTCTGATATTAAGCAGAGATAACCCATGTACCACTTATATAAGGCAAGACAGAATGTCAGTGATGAGCTGAAACTATCCCCCACTGCTATCAATGGCTACACAGAAATTCTAAAAGTACTCAGTAGAGAGACAGCCACAACTTCAGTTGAGTTAATATTCAGTGAAAACACAAATAAATAAATTAAATACAGTACTATATGCAACAGAGCAGATAAAAGTGTACTTAAATTCAATTATATGTCCAGCAGATTTCAGGTAGATGTTAGCCAGCCAAAGCTCTGATATTAAGCAGAGATAATCCATGTACCACTTATATAAGGCAAGACAGAATGTCAGTGATTAGCTGAAACTACCCCCCACTGCTATTAATGGCTACACATTAATTCTAAAAAGTACTCTATAGAGAGACAGCCACAACTTCAGTTGAGTTAATATTCAGTGAAAAACACAAATAAATAAATTAAATACAGTACTATATGCAAAAGAGCAGATAAAAGTGTACTTAAATTCAATTATACGTCCAGCAGATTTCAGGTAGATGTTAGCCAGTCAAAGCTCTGATATTAAGCAGAGATAATTCATGTACCACTTATATAAGACAAGACAGAATGTCAGTGATGAATTGAAACTACCCCCCACTGCTATCAATGGCTACACAGAAATTCTAAAAAGTACTCTGTAGAGAGACAGCCACAACTTCAGTTGAGTTAATATTCAGTGAAAAACACAAATAAATAAAATACAGTACTATATGCAAAAGGGCAGATACAAGTGTACTTAAATTCATTTATACATTCAGCAGATTTCAGGTAGATGTTAGCCAGCCAAAGCTCTGATATTAAGCAGAGATAATCCATGTACCACTTATATAAGGCAAGACAGAATGTCAGTGATGAGCTGAAACTACCCCCCACTGCTATCAATGGCTACACATTAATTCTAAAAAGTACTCTGTAGAGAGACAACCACAACTTCAGTTGAGTTAATATTCAGTGAAAAACACAAATAAATAAATTAAATACAGTACTATATGCAAAAGAGCAGATAAAAGTGTACTTAAATTCACTTATATGTCCAGCTGATTTCAGGTAGATGTTAGCCGGCCAAAGCTCTGATATTAAGCAGAGATAACTCAAAATGTACCACTTATATAAGGCAAGACAGAATGTCAGTATTGAGCTGAAACTACCCCCCACTGCTATCAATGGCTACACATTAATTCTAAAAAGTACTCTGTAGAGAGACAGCCACAACTTCAGTTGAGTTAATATTCAGTGAAAAACACAAATAAATAAATTAAATACAGTACTGTATGCAAAAGAGCAGATAAAAGTATACTTAAATTCACTTATACGTCCAGCTGATTTCAGGTAGATGTTAGCCGGCCAAAGCTCTGATATTAAGCTATAATAATCTCTGCTGGAGCATTAGAACTTTTTATTACTATAAACTTCCCCATTACCATGGCTGGGAAAAAACTAAAACTAAAGATATTTTCCATCACCAAAATACTGCTTTTATAAACTTATTATTTTAATTAACATTAATTTAATAGTTAATCATTTAACATGAAACTATCACAATACCACACGACAAAACCAGATGCATAGGTTCACTACATGCATACTTTCCATCTCTTTTGTGTAAAACTGCATAAGAAATTTATGTTTAAGCAAACTTTAATTTTTCTTATTACCTTATTTGCAAATAGATGTAATATCAGCTAAAGCCTTTAGCTAAGCTTTATTAATGTATGGATCAAACTGCATGTATTTATTTAATTAGTTAGTTAACTATTGTCATGGCTTGTCCACATTTAACACCCACACATTAAAGTTTTGAATGTTAAAGTGTACTACAACTATATCTTCTCCCATGTACCACTAAATCTGTGTGACTAGAACAATGTTCATACAACAGTGCTTGCTTTGAATTAACATATACATTGTGACCGTGTAACACATATATACAGACACTGAATTTTGCATAGATATGCATTCCTGCTGATAAACTCAGTTTCCTTTCCCTAAGAAAATTATATGAACATACCTAAGTTTAATGTTTTTTTAAAAAGAAAGAAGGGAATTTAGGTAATTTTGTTGTAGTGCTCTGAAATCAGTGAAAAGACACACACCTGCCTATGCTCTAAAACAAGCATACAACCCACACCTCTCCTCTCTCTCTTAATCTTTCATACTCATCTTTCTCCCAAACATTTATTTCATTATTCACCTATGCCCCTTTTCTTTCTCTTTACTCACTTACCTCCAACTACCTCCTACATACTTCTTATCCCTCTCTATTCCCCCACTGCATCTTTTCTTAAAACTTCCTCTTGCTCCATTTCTGCTACTTTCCTACTGACTTATTCCTTAATTCACCTCTCAAACAGACAATATCATACTTAATCCTCTAACACTCCACCTCATTATCACTATCAATATCCTTCAATGTAAACCACCCATATCTTCTCCAATTCTTATCTAACTCTTACTGTAAGTGCTATTTCAACACCTCCATTGTAACTCGTACAAATTATTATAAACATTTTGTAATTCTACATATGTTTTTCTTATATATATATATATATATATATATATATATATATATATATAATACTTTTACTATGTTAAATGTTATTATTAAAGATTACTGGAACTTTTCTCCCCAGGCCTTCTCTGAAAATGGGGTTTTGACCCATTTAGACTTTCACGGTCACCAAATGTCTTTAAATAAATAAAGACAGTCTTGTTAAGCATCATTCTGACATCAGAAAGATACTTAAATATTTATGCACCCCCACAGTGCTGTTAAGGAGTATTCTTGCATGTAATAGTGCTCAGAAACCATAGGAGAAGAGTGGTAGAAAGCTGTTAAAACAACTTAAACCCTATGTTTAAGTCTGAATTAAGTATTTACCAGCTTCCTAAAGCTCTTGGATAACTGCTCACTATGTGGCAGCAGTTTGTGTGTTATGGCATTCTGAAAGCTTTAATACACTTACCTCTACTTCAAAATATATTTTTTTAATTTTTTAAACTTTTGTACTACATGTGAACAAACTTTTGTACTACATGTGCACTGCAAAGAATCATGATCATGTCTTTCAGATCATAGCCAGGAAAGTTGTATGTTCTTGATATGGATGGAAAGCATCACTCTTGATGTGAATTTCTTGACATCCACTTATTAAACATATAACTTCCTTTGTTTTATTGACTAATATCTGTCCTGAATAAATATCAGTTTTTCTTTTTTTTTTAAACAGTTTTATTGATTTTGATTATAATGAAAACAATCACATAGACATATATAAGATAATTTACATTATAGATTTACAAATTGATAACATGTATTTATAGCATTTAAATATGAATAACAAAGCAAACAAACTAAAGTATGTACATAGACATCCAGTATTTATACATTAACATGCACTATAACCTTCCTTTTGAAACTTGTTCTCATGAATGGCAAGGAAAGTCAATTACCTTTATGCAAAATGATATTTTTTTCCAAACATATTTTGTAAGTTACCCCATAAATTATGTTCATATGTCTTTCTAGATGTTCTAGAGGTTATGGTTCTTATCTGTAAATGGCTGACTTCTTTTAATAAATTAGTAAACTCAGAGAATGTAAGAGGATGTTTTGAAATCCAGTTGTTTGTTATGATCTTTCTAGCCACTGCTAATATAGTCCATAGTAATGAGTATTTGGTTTTCCTAACACATTGTGGAATAGGTGTATTAAATATGATTAATGATTTATTCAATACAAAGTTGTCTGAAAAAAACTGCTTGTAAAAAGTAATTTACTTCATTTCAAAAGATATTTAAGGTTGGACAGTCAAAAAACATATGTGCCCAGTTAATATCTACATTAGAGTTGCATCTATTACAGATGTTCGTTTTTTATTAATTTTATCCATTATTTGTGGTGTATAAAAGGATCTACTCATGAATCTCCATGTGCAAATCTTCCATTTCAGACAAAATGTTTTCCCAGCTGATTGTAGCATATTAACCTTATCTTGCTCACTTTGGGGATTATGAGTAATTGAACTATAATAACTCCAGTAGTTATAAGTGCAAGAAAATGTTTCTTCTCTTAAAAGTCTATAAATAAAGGAGAGACTACCTGAATATGTATGCTGGTGTAATAATGTTGATTGAAGAAATTGTAATAATATCTTGGTGTCATGTTTGCTAGTTGGTGAAGCTAGTTTCAGCTTATTATCAAGATAAAGTATAAGTGTTTGTATATCTAACCATGAGGAATTATTAGGTGTATATTCCTGTATAATATGATCCATTGAACTAGTCCTGTATTCATAAGTTAGCTGGAACCAGTATTTGAGTTCATTGTTTTTCAGTTGAGAAATGTTGTTAATATCTGAGGTAACAAAAGTCTCTTGTGTATATGCTATAGGAAATAACAAAAAAGTAGTCTTTATATTTAACATGTCTATATATAAAGTTTCTAAAGTTAATTATAATATTATGCATGTAACTGGAGTATGATTAGGATTAGTATGTGCGATAAAATATTCTTTTAAGATCCGTATAAAAGATGTGATTATGAATTCTAATTGATATGTTGTTGGTCTCATTATAAGTTCCATGGCTGATACTTCCCATAAAGATTTCCATTTAGCTAAATAGGTTATATCTAAGAGCTGAGAAATTGATCTGATTATAGCGGAAATCGAATAGAGATTTAGATCTGGGAAAGCTATTCCACCATTCTTCCAGCTGTTAGTATGTTGATTAATAGTAATTCTAGTTTTTTTTTTTGTGACCAGAAAGAATCTTAGTATTAAAGTGTTTGGTTTATTTATAAACCTTTTTGAGGGTAGAATTTGAATGGATTGTATTATGTATAAGATTTTAGGTAGAATTATCATTTTTATAATGGTTAGTCTTCAGTAGTAAATATTATTGTATTCCATTTGAAAATAAATCTTGGATATTTTGTAAACATTTGCTATAGTTTAATTGAATTATGGATTTAATGTCTTTGGCAAGAATGATTCCAAGATATGTGATTTGATCTGCGTTAGCAATGTGATATGTATTATTTCCTATCATCCTTTTTTTTATTTTTTTATTATTAGGATATATGGGTAGAATTTTTGTTTTATTGTCATTGAATGATAGACCGGACATCATTTGAAACATTTTAATTGATTCATATAATGACATGAATGAGGAGTCATTTCCCTTTGTGGTGATAAGAACATCATCCGCAAACAGGTGGATTTTGGCTATATTGTCTTTATCCATTTCCCCACCCTCTATTTCTTTATTGTTTCTTATTTCATTTGTCCAGGGTTCCATGATCAAAGTAAATAGTAGAGGAGAGAGAGAGGACATTCTTGTTTGATGCCTTTTTTAATAGATATTTTATTGGAAATATATGACCCTATTTTGATGCATGCATAGGTTTCTTCATATAAATGTTTTGGAAGATTAATAAAATTATGTGAAAAATGTAAGCATTCCAAAAGAGTAAATAGATAGATCCAGTTAATAGAATCAAAGGCCGCATTAATATCAAGACTAATTAATGATAAGTTCATTTTCTTCCTTTGTGAGAAGTCTGTAATAGCTAGGGTTCGTTTTATATTATCAAAAGTACTTCTGTTAGTTATAAATCCTGTCTGGTCTTTGTCTATTAAGTGGGGTAAGAATTTCTTCAATCTTTCTGAGAATATATTCATGAACATCTTATAATCGATATTCAATAAAGACATTGGTCTGTATGAGGAACAGAATTTTGGGTATTTATTTGATTTTAAAATAGGGGATATAAATGTATATTTCCAGGATGGGGATGTAATATTATCATTTTGGGCCGAATTATATACTTTGTGTAATAAGGAAATAGCCATTTTGGGCATTATCTTATATATTTCAGAAATAATTCCATCGTTACCTGGAGCTTTGTTTAGTTTAAGCTTTACTTGACTTTCTATATCTGATAAAGTAATTTGGTTATCAATAACTTCTACTTGTTGTTTGTTTAGTTTATTATATATATTCTTGTTAATATAATTCTCTGGCTCTGATCACAACAATCCCATCCAAATAGCTGACTCATTTAATACTTTTTTTTCACTGAAACCATACAATTCCTGGCCAACCAGCTATCCCCTAGCATCCCAGGCTCTGCCACAACCTTTACCAATAATTCTCATCAATTTCATTTTCAGCCAGTGCCCACTTCACTTATCTGTAACCTCATACAGAAACTTAAACCCACTACTCTCTCTGCTGATAAATTACCTGCAGAATACCTGCAAAAAGCTGCTAAAGTCATAGCCTACCCCATATCCATCCTCATTAACAGAACTATTTCTGAAGGATCTATTCCCCTAATCTGGAAAGTCTCTCACATAATTCCCCTGCATAAGGGTGGTAACTCCAAAGAGTTGTCCAATTATAGGCCCATAGCTATTCTATCTCCTTTGGCAAAAATAATGGAGAAATGTATACACATACAACTGTTAATCTACCTACTCGATCACAATTTATTAGCACCCTGTCAATATGGCTTTAGGCCATTTCATAGCACCACCTCTGCTCTCTTATCCTTCACTAACCATATTAACAGCAATCGTAATATTGATACTCTATCCTCAGCTGTTTTTATTGATCTGTCCAAAGCATTTGACATGGTGAATCACCACCTCCTTATAGACACACTCAAAAACCTGTCACTGGACAACCATACTATACACTGGTTCCAATCATACCTACATAAAAGGCAAAAGGCTGTACTATGGGAAAATACTTTATCTTCCCACGTCCCAGTCACTCTTGGGGTCCCGCAAGGATCTATAGTAGGCCCATTACTCTTCTCCATCTTTACAAATGACCTTCATTCTGTAATTCCTCAAGCTGACTGTATCCAATACGCTGACGACTCCACACTCATATGTGCTGCTGCTTCTCAATCAGAACTTCAGTCACTAACCCAAATGACCTTTAGTAAAGTTGAAAACTGGCTCCTACAAAGACGTCTTATCCTTAACCCCAAAAAACAAAAATGCTACTATTTACCCCCACCCGCAGAACCGCTCCACTTAACTTTACTATTACTTCAAATGATGGAACTATAATATCTCCAGAACCAACCACCAAACTACTCGGGGTACTAATAGATAACAACTTGTCCTTTGAACCTCACATTAATAACACCATAAAAATAGTAAACAAGAAACTAGGTTCCCTCTATAGAATAAAACCCTTTCTTACACTTCCAGCCAGGGTTACTATTGCTCATACACACCTCATCTCTACCTTGCTCTATGCCTCCCCTATCTATACCAAAATATGTAGAAGTAATCTGAGTAAACTTACATCCTCCTACAACAATATTGCCAGATTTGCAGCTGGGTCCTCCTATAGAACTCACCACTGTATCAATCTGAATCAGTTAGGATGGTTAGAGCTGCCAACTTTAATAATTTTCAATCAATTAATAGTAGCCCATAAGATCCTGTATTTACCTCAAAATACACCCATACTTACATCCCTAGTCATCCCCTATAATAACCTCAAGACCTTACGCTCAGCTAATAACCTACTTGTACAAATATCAAAATCCAACAACTTAGCTGGTGACACCTTGTTCTCCAATACAGTAGGTAAAGCCTGGAACATCCTCCCAAGCCAGGTAACCTCAATATCCTCTGTCAGCTTATTTAAAAGCAAGCTTAAATCCTACCTCAAATCACACTGGCTATGCCCCTGTGTTAACCCAGACTAAGTACCTAACTATTAACTAGACTCCCACAATTCCTAGCCTATCATGATTTTGTGTTGTCTCACTAATTTTTAGTGAGCTTAACCTTCCTTAGGATTTTTTCTCATGTAAATAAGTATATACAGTGGAATGATCAAACACCTTCATAAGTATCACAACCTATGTGTTAAATAACACTAGAAATCCATCCTTGTTTGCTGTTCTTCTATACTCTATCTATTGATCTCTAGTGTTTTTCTTTCTTAGGTTTTGTGAGACCTTAGTATCTCTTATCATAAATTACTAGGTGTATCTAATTTTGTAATATGTTATAAAGATTTGTACTACACCATTTCTAATACAAATGTATTAGTCTTATTCATCTATTCTTAGATAAATTTTTCCTTTTTCCTACTGAAATCTAAAATATATAATCTTAGGCTTGTACTATAATTGTTAAAACGTATGTACCAAATTATACTGTTATTGTCTTTGTCTTGACCTTTTATGTTGTTGTAATTTGTGGAGCTTTTCTCCCCGGGCCTCCACTGAAAATGGACATATATCCAGCTGGACTTGCCCGGTCAACAAATGTAAAATAAAATAAAAAAATAAAATAAATAATCTCTTATGTTATCTTGTGTTTGAATTTGTTGTGTGGATTGATTAATTTCATGAAAGTGACATCTAAACTCTTCTAATATATCTTGTATACTATGTACTTCTCTTTTCTTTTTTACAGAATGTATTTCTTTATTATAATTATATTTATTTAATCTTTTGGTCTTATTCTCAAGGTTTGATAGATGTTTAGGATTTACGGAATAAGCAAGAAACCTATATTTTTCTAGTCTTATCTTTGTTTTATGATGCAGGATAGATCTATATTCCTCATTTAGTTTGTACATCTCATCCCTTATATTCTTTGAAGACAGGTTGTCTTTATTATTTGTGTATAGTGAGTCCAGTTTATCCTGTATTATTCTTATATCTTTATCCCATAGTTTCATCTTATTATGAAACCATTTGTTTATTTGTCCATATAAATATGCGTTTAGGGCATCCCAAATAAATATATCATGTGTGTCTGATGCTGAGTTTATATTAATGAAGTTTTGTGTCTCTTCTGTTATGAATAATTGAAAATTCTTAAGTTGTGTGAGATATGCTGGAATCCTTTTAATTTGGACACTATGGGTGTTATTAATATTAAGTTCAAATATGATAGTATTATGGTCTGAGATTGAGCAGGATATAATTTTGCTATTGGTCAGGTTATTCATTATTTGTGTGGAAAGAAATATTCTATCAATTAGAATGCTTTGCTTGTGCTGTAATTTTTCTTTTTCCTGAAGTGGTTGTATCTTTAGGGTCTAAGATACAGTTGTAGTCACCTGCCATAATGATATGTCCCTCAGATAGTGAACCTATTTGATTCAATATGTGTCTAATAGTATTAGTACCAATACCAGGTAACCAATAGTTGTTTATTAATGTATATAGTTTCTTACCCATCTCAATTACAGCCAAGCAAAGCAAACCTTTATTGTCTTGGTATGTTTTGATTATTCTGGGTAATGGTAATGTTTTGTTCCACAATATTGCTACACCTCTTTTTTTTGTAGACTCTAAACTTACTATATTTGTGTACTTATTTGTATCTAGAAATTTAATAGTATCTTTTGTTAAATGGGTTTATTGTAAGAATACTATATTAGGTTTATGAAAAGCTAGATATTTAAATAAATTACTTATTTTATATGGATTGTTCAAACCATTTATGTTAAGTGACATACCTTTCAGCATAGTCATATTATGTAATTGTACCTGAAAGATGTGTTAGTAACATATCAATATCATATGTATAATGTGAAAATTTCCACAAAAAATGAATTTGTTCCTAGTAAAAATATTAAATCTCATGTCTTTAGGAAAAAGTGTATTCCTTTAGCTTTATTCTCTATAATTTCTGTAAATGAGCTACTTTGGAAGTCAAAAAACTCTTTTTTAAAAAAAAATATTACATACACTAGATAAAAACAAACACCCCAACGCTCTCCGCCTGGAGTTATAACCTCCTAATCCCAATGACATCTGTCACTGAGATTGACCCCTAATCTGTAACAACAGAGTACAAACTCCACTAATAATATACTTTATATATTTTAAGTTAAAAACATTAAGATAACCAAATTCTAATGAAATCATTAATTGTCCTAATATAGTGTTATTTGGAAGGTTTATACGTTCATAGATATCATATCTAATAAGAAACCTATGTAACCTAATAGATTCAAAATATGATTTACATTCCAAAATAAGGCAAATGTCTAACAGATTATTTAAAAGGACTAAGTAATTTAGCCCACTGCCTTACTATTAACATAGGAAACAGAGGTTGTGGGTATAAACAACATTTCTATTAGGTTATCAGATAGAATACGTTATCCAGGACACAATGTTATTGTTCAAACCATGGTTTGTTTAAATGTAATTCTATTTTGTATTAAAATGTTTATAACTCTCATTATATCTCTTCCCTTTATTTTAACTTATATACATGAACACGAGAGGGAAGAGAGAGAGAAAAGAGAGAGAGAGAAAAAAAAAGTAAAACAAGGCTAACATGTACTTAGGATCCCTTTTAAATAGTTATATTTAGAATTACTGTTTAGAAGACATAAGTGTAATTATAAACAGTATGGCATTTAAATAAACATTGTATCATCCCCAAATGGGACGTAGTCACTATAAACACATGTATATACAACCGCTTTCACTAGTGACAGAATAAGATATCTATTTGCAAAGTTCTTTTTAGTATACCACTTTTGTTATTCAATTCTTTGCTAAGCAAACAAACATTCTGAAATTATATGCATAACCTTACTTATGACATTTAAATATAAAGATTGCACACATTTGTGAAGATATTAACTTTGAGTATGATAACCATAATAATAGTATGCAGTGATACTTCAAAGAAAGATGAGGGAGAGAAAAAAATTATATATATATATATATATATATATATATATATATATGGATTCACTATACGATCTCAAAATACTGAAATGTCGAATTTCAGTATTTCGAGACTGAATAGTTGCAAAACCACATACATGAAAAACCACAATCACGAACACTACAATAGCGACCATTCACACACACACAAAAACCAGGACATAATCACACACACATATGCACCTACCTAACTAAACAAACATGACAACACACACAAACACACTTAACCTACCTATAAGCAGGAGGGCAGGCCCCCCTGCATCCCCCACACCCCCCTACTTATATATTCTAACTCCGAGGTCGCACTAAACTAGAATTTGAATGGATTGTATTATGTATAAGATTTTAGGTAGAATTATCATTTTTATAATGGTTAGTCTTCAGTAGTAAATATTATTGTATTCCATTTTGAAAATAAATCTTGGATATTTTGTAAACATTTGCTATAGTTTAATTGAATTATTGATTTAATGTCTTTTGCAAGAATGATTCCAAGATATGTGATTTTGATCTGCGTTAGCAATGTGATATGTATTATTTCCTATCATCCTTTTTTTAATTTTTTTATTATTAGGATATATGGGTAGAATTTTTGTTTTATTGTCATTGAATGATAGACCAGACATCATTTGAAACATTTTAATTGATTCATGTAATGACATGAATGAGGAGTCATTTCCCTTTGTGGTGATAAGAACATCATCCGCAAACAGCTGGATTTTGGCTATATTGTCTTTATCCATTTCCCAACCCTCTATTTCTTTATTGTTTCTTATTTCTTTTGTCCAGGGTTCCATGATCAAAGTAAATAGTAGAGGAGAGAGAGAGGACATCCTTGTTTGATGCCTTTTTTAATAGATATTTTATTGGAAATATATGACCCTATTTTGATGCATGCATAGGTTTCTTCATATAAATGTTTTGGAAGATTAATAAAATTATGTGAAAAATGTAAGCATTCCAAAAGAGTAAATAGATAGATCTGGTTAATAGAATCAAAGGCCGCATTAATATCAAGACTAATTAATGATAACTTCATTTTCTTCCTTTGTGAGAAGTCTATAATAGCTAGGGTTCATTTTATATTATCAAATGTACTTCTGTTAGTTATAAATCCTGTCTGGTCTTCGTCTATTAAGTGGGGTAAGAATTTCTTCAATCTTTCTGAGAATATATTCATGAACATCTTATAATCAATATTCAATAAAGACATTGGTCTGTATGAGGAACATAATTTTGGGTCTTTATTTGATTTTAAAATAGGGGATATAAATGTATATTTCCAGGATGGGGATGTAATATTATCATTTTGGGCTGAATTATATACTTTGTGTAATAAGGAAATAGCCATTTTGGGCATTATCTTATATATTTCAGGAATAATTCCATCGTTACCTGGAGCTTTGTTTAGTTTAAGCTTACTTACTTGAATTTCTATATCTGATAAAGTAATTTGTTTATCAATAACTTCTACTTGTTGTTTGTTTAGTTTATTATATATATTCTTGTTAATATAATCTCTTATGTTATCTTGTGTTTGAATTTGTTGTGTGGATTGATTAATTTCATGAAAGTGACATCTAAACTCTTCTAATATATCTTGTATACTATGTACTTCTCTTTTCTTTTTTGCAGAATGTATTTCTTTATTATAATTATATTTATTTAATCTTTTGGTCTTATTCTCAAGGTTTGATAGATGTTTAGGATTTACGGAATAAGCAAGAAACCTATATTTTTCTAGTCTTATCTTTGTTTTATGATGCAGGATAGATCTATATTCCTCATTTAGTTTGTATATCTCATCCCTTATATTCTTTGAAGACAGGTTGTCTTTATTATTTGTGTATAGTGAGTCCAGTTTATCCTGTATTATTCTTATATCTTTATCCCATATTTTCATCTTATTATGAAACCATTGGTTTATTTGTCCATATAAATATGCGTTTAGGGCATCCCAAATAAATATATCATGTGTGTCTGATGCTGAGTTTATATTAATGAAGTTTTGTGTCTCTTCTGTTATGAATAATTGAAAATTCTTAAGTTGTGTGAGATATGCTGGAATCCTTTTAATTTGGACACTATGGGTGTTATTAATATTAAGTTCAAATATGATAGTATTATGGTCTGAGACTGAGCAGGATATAATTTTGCTATTGGTCAGGTTATTCATTATTTGTGTGGAAAGAAATATTCTATCAATTCTAGAATATGTTTTGTATCTATTAGAATAGAATGTGTATTGTAATGAGATATGATCCACAAAATGATATATGTCTTTGAGTAGGTATAAGTCTATGAAATTTATAAGTTGTTTAGCTTGTGCTGTAATTTTTCTTTTTCCTGAAGTGGTTGTATCTTTAGGGTCTAAGATACAGTTGTAGTCACCTGCCATAATGATATGTCCCTCAGATAGTGAACCTATTTGATTCAATATGTGTCTGATAGTATTAGTACCAATACCAGGTAACCAATAGTTGTTTATTAATGTATATAGTTTCTTACCCATCTCAATTACAGCCAAGCAAAGCAAACCTTTATTGTCTTGGTATGTTTTGATTATTCTGGGTAATGGTAATGTTTTGTTCCACAATATTGCTACACCTCTTTTTTTTTGTAGACTCTGAACTTACTATATTTGTGTACTTATTTGTATCTAGAAATTTAATAGTATCTTTTGTTAAATGGGTTTATTGTAAGAATACTATATTAGGTTTATGAAAAGCTAGATATTTAAATAAATTACTTATTTTATATGGATTGTTCAAACCATTTATGTTAAGTGACATACCTTTCAGCATAGTCATATTATGTAATTGTACCTGAAAGATGTGTTAGTAACATATCAATATCATATGTATAATGTGAAAATTTCCACAAAAAAATGAATTTATTCCTAGTAAAAATATTAAATCTCATGTCTTTAGGAAAAAGTGTATTCCTTTAGCTTTATTCTCTATAATTTCTGTAAATAAGCTGCTCTGGAAGTCAAAAAACTCTTTTTTAAAAAAATTATTACATACACTAGATAAAAACAAACACCCCAACGCTCCCCGCCTGGAGTTATAACCTCCTAATCCCAATGACATCTGTCACTGAGATTGACCCCTAAACTGTAACAACAGAGTACAAACTCCACTAATAATATACTTTATATATTTTAAGTTAAAAACATTAAGATAATCAAATTCTAATGAAATCATTAATTGTCCTAATATAGTGTTATTTGGAAGGTTTATACATTCATAGATATCATATCTAATAAGAAACCTATGTAACCTAATAGATTCAAAATATGATTTACATTCCAAAATAAGGCAAATGTCTAACAGATTATTTAAAAGGACTAAGTAATTTAGCCCACTGCCCTACTATTAACATAGGAAATAGAGGTTGTGGGTATAAACAACATTTCTATTAGGTTATCAGATAGAATACGTTATCCAGGACACAATGTTATTGTTCAAACCATGGTTTGTTTAAATGTAATTCTATTTTGTATTAAAATGTTTATAACTCTCAATATATCTCTTCCCTTTATTTTAACTTATATACATGAACATGAGAGGGAAGAGAGAGAGAAAAGAGAGAGAGAGAAAAAAAAAGTAAAACAAGGCTAACATGTACTTAGGATCCCTTTTAAATAGTTATATTTAGAATTACTATTTAGAAGACATAAGTGTAATTATAAACAGTATGTCATTTAAATAAACATTGTATCATCCCCAAATGGGACGTAGTCACTATAAACACATGTATATACAACCGCTTTCACTTGTGACAGAATAAGATATCTATTTGCAAAGTTATTTTTAGTATACCACTTTTGTTATTCAATTCTTTGCTATGCAAACAAACATTCTGAAATTATATGCATAACCTTACTTATGACATTTAAATATAAAGTTTGCACACATTTGTGAAGATATTAACTTTGAGTATGATAACCATAATCATAGTATGCAGTGATACTTCAAAGAAAGATGAGGGAGAGAAAAAAATTATATATATATATATATATATATATATATATATATATATATATATATATATATATATATATACGGATTCACTATACAATCTCAAAATACTGAAATGTTGAATTTCAGTATTTCGAGACTGAATAGTTGCAAAACCACATACATGAAAAACCACAATCACGAACACTACAATAGCGACCATTCACACACACACACAAACCAGGACATAATCACGCACACACATACACCTACCTAACTAAACAAACATGACAACACACACAAACACACTTAACCTACCTATAAGCAGGGGGGCAGGCCCCCCTGCATCCCCCACACCCCCCTACTTATATATTCTAACTCCGAGGTCCCACTAAACACACAAACACACAAAAAACACCACCGCACACACTCACACACACTAAAATTCCTACCCATTATCCTCAAACACACAACATTTACCTGAAACCCCAGATAAATCCACAAACCGCACCACATGTCATGAACGCGACACCACGATAGCGGCAGATTCGACATTTGTGGATTCGGCATAGTGCAGTTTTGGTTAACTGCACTTTCCACTATTTGGTCTCGATGTACTGAATTTCGACCATCAGTATTTACACTTGTAGGACCTTAGAATAAAGCACATAGATATTTACATTTTAATACTCACACAGTTCTCTCATAGCCATCTCCTCTCTCACCTCTTTTCTTTTTACATTTTTTTTCCTTTATCTGTTCTGTAATCCTTTCTTCAAGTCACAAAAGATGAAGATATGTTACTGTAATATGTAATCTTGTCATCGACCATATATATGATCATTTTAAGTAAATAACAGTTGATTTAAAACAAAAAAGACTGTTAAACCAAGTTACAGTCAAAATACAGCTCTGCACTTCCTTGAAATGTTTGTCACACGGTGATGACATCATTGAGCTGCTTCACATCGTCGAGGGAGTTCAGAGAGAGAAGAGATGATTCCACAAACTGTAGAAAGTTTTCCTAATGAATAATTAGCTTGTGAGAGCACTGCACGAGGTAAGGAGAATGTTCAAAGTTGTCTCCCTTATTTTTTTGGTGGGAAACATTCGAATTTCAGTAAAAAAAAAAAAAATTTTATACATGTGAATCAGCATATATCTGTTTCCCATACTAGAAACTGCAAAACTGTCATCAATAAAGAAGTTTTCAAACAAAGCATGAAACTAATGTTGTAACTTTTCCTACTACGCTATTTTGTCATTTAAATGCACTATGTTTATTTTTAACTATATATATATTCCCTAAAGTTTAGATTAATATATAAATAATAAGCCTTGTAATACAAACACATATAACATCTCCCAGCTTCTCTGAGCTAATGTATGCATTGGCATTTAAACCCACAGATACTACACTACCTTCCCAACATTTACCTATCCTGAACAAATGTATATCATGTACATATTTAAATATCAGTTTTTCTTGACAATATTACAAATTTCTTCAGAGACAGTACTGTACTTACTTAAACAATAGATTCCTCCTTTTCTCTATTTTTAGCTACCTTTTCCCCTTCCATAATTTTTTGATGGCTTACATGCAGTGGATAGTACTTTAGTTTTTACTTTCTTGAAATCTTCTAATTAATATCCTTTTGCTAACAATCTTTCTGTAATTTTTGTTGAATTTTTTTCATGTTCTGTATCAAAAGTAGTATCCTTCCTTACTGCAGTAAACTCACCCATTGGTATAAACTTATCAAATCTGAACTGTCACCATTGGGGTACCTCAGGGCTCCATGCTGGGACCATTCTTATTTGGCATCTACTTCTCAGTGTCAAAAGAGAGGCAATCTTACAAGGCAACTCCAATCCAGCTCTGATGGACCTTTTGTACATCCACAAAATGAAGAGCATGAAACCCACTAGATACAAGTATTTAAATTTTGTTTGTGACATAAATAAGACATGTTGGCAAGACAGATATGTATCTCTGAGGATCCCTCTGCTCTGGAACAGGCTCCCCATCCATGTAAAGCAGAGTCTATCTCTAACCCTATTAAGGGTAGCCTTGACTAATGGATGGGAAATCAGAAATTCATTCCAGATCTGGGCCCCATGTCTCTGATGGACACAGGCAAGATATTAATAACCAGACTAACATATTCCCCAACTATAACCTCTAGAAACTTCCTAACATATCCCCTCCTAGTAAATGCCCATGAGACATAGATACACAACTGTGTTGGATTGTGTGGCTAGGCTTATAAAGGCCCTGGTAGTAAATAGTGTAGTATATACATATGAACCTATGAAATGTGGGGATGCACACTTTCTGCATGTAACAATATTCTGGTTGCTGTTTTATTTCTAAATAACCTATTAAGAATTTTTTCTCTGAGTATTTTATTCATGGAAATATTAAAAAACTAAACTTCTTATTCCATTGTTCTACTTGTAAGCTTAGTGTTCAATTTGTCGACCATTTAATCACTTTACATATCTTTTAGCCTGTAGACAACTTTCCTTACACAGAAGCAAAAAATCTTCAGTATATCTAACACAGGTAACTATTGAAGTTCTAAGAAATTCTACATTATATATAAAATTCCTTTCGAAGCTCGCTATGATGAGTTTGGATAAGCTGGATTAAATGGAACTTCCATTGCTGTACATCTTCTTTGCAAAAATTGCTTTCTCTCTAATTTAAAAATATTATGTTTTAATGCAAAATGTAATTATAACTGTATGTTATCCCCCCTAAAAGGTTTCCCTAGGGAAGTACACAGTAATAACAAGTCTTCCAGTGGAGACTGTTGTGTGCTTTTGATCATTTGGATCACTGAGGTAAAGTTGACTTTGATTGAATAAAAATGGGGGATGTAAGAGTAAAAGTTGTGTTGTCCAATTTATTCAGTGTTTTGGGTGCAGAAAGTATGGCCTCGATCCCTACTCTTCTTGAGGGAGAATATAATTTACTTTATAATGCTGACATAAAGGTTGAGTTTGGTGATAATTGAGCAACAATTGTAAGTGAAAGCTGTTATGTTGTATATCATTGGAGTAGTTATTTCTCTTTTTACTACATAAATTGCATAATTATATTTTTCTCTTGTCACTATGAAGCAATTTGCATGTCTATAATTATGTATCATGGTTTATCTGGAAATCTGTTTTTCTGAAGGTAGATATTTGCTTTACACACCACTTTATTTGTTTTTTATTTCTTTCCCTAAGCTGATCTCAGGCCTTGGGGAACTGTTAACTGCTCACTGATTTTTTTTTTTCCTCTCTGTGAAAGCTTGGTGGTAGACCCTTTAAGGGAGTCACACAGTGTTTTCTAATTGCTTTTGCACTGTTCTCCATTTTGCCAGCACCTGAAATATTATGATGTCAATGTGAGAAGTAAGTGATCCCAATTATATGCCTAGCTGCAGATACCTGTCTTTGCCTGCCACACCTATATTGCATGCTTCCTTTAAGACTGTGGATGCCACTGTTGGACTACTAGACATCTTAAGACCCATGTGCTTTCCAACTTTAAGGAAAGATGGCCATAGCTGCTCAAATCCTCCCTTGTGGGACCTCCAGCACTAAGCAGCTAATCAAGTGGGTGCCACTAAGGTCATCAACAGTTATATCCTCAGGCCAACTTGCCATTTAGTTATCTAAAATGGAGATGAATAATTTTCTGGTACTACAAATTAGTATAAATTAGTACTCAGTTCTGCAGAAAACCATGGTGGAATTTTGTAATTGTTCCATTAACTTGTATACTTTAAATCGTTTTTGGCTTGCTGCAAGGGTTCCATCTTGCTTTGTCTTACCACGTCTACCTACATTTGTCCTCTTACCATTATCTATTCCTCAGTACATTTTACTAGTTGACTATAAGAACTAAAGTACATTTTCCTGAAGCTTTGTGTCTGTACCTTGAAGTTTACTCACATGCATCCTGTGCTAATCTGAGCAGGAATGGAGTCCATTTCTCCACTAGCAAAAGGAGTATCAGGGTTTATAGTTCTAGATTTTGTTTATAAAACAGGCTAATCAAAACAAAAGAGTAAAAATTAAACATAAATAATTAAAAAAACAGTGAAAGTTATAAAAATAAAATGGAATGAAAACAGATTATTAATTGGTTTCATGAGACTTGTGCCCCCCCTGCTATTAATATATATTAGCACTAAAGTTGCACAGACTTAGAGAAAAGGAAGTACTTAGTGTTCTAATAAAAGTAAATATTTCCCTGATCTTAAGGTTGCACATCACTAAGGTTAGACTGAATTAATAGCTGGGATCCATGGACTGCAGCACTTACACGTGTGGACATTGGAGCACTTCAAAGTGCAAAAAAGTCTTTTGAAACATTGTAATTTATTCTGTCCATAGTGAAAAGTTGCAGCTACAATGTG